>NW_021604767.1:4557000-4576254 GCF_004785775.1 Grammomys surdaster
GAGAGAGAGAGAGAGAGAGAGAGAGAGAGAGAGAGAGAGAGAGAGAGAGATTCTGTGACCACCCCTACCCCTCCAACTCCTCCCCCCAATTAACAGCCTAAATAGGAAGCCATCAAAGAAAATTCTTAAAATGTGTAACTTTCCACAATTGATTGGGAAAGAGTTCTTTTTAAGGGGCAGGCCACGGAGAGTTTGACCATGCTCCAGCGAGTACATAGATAACGTTGGACTTACTATTTTCTTTATCTTTTTTTCTTATTTTTGTTTATATATTTTTAGGGGTGAGGTCATAAAAGGGGAGGCAGACATGGAAGGACTTGAAAAACAATGTGATCAGTGTACATACCTGATGTGAAACCCAAAGATTCAACAAAAATAGTATATTGAAAAATAAAATAAATACAAATTATACAGTTCCATAGTAGCTATATTATCAAGTGTTCAATAGTCACTTATAAATAATAGCTACTATGTATTATATTGGACAATGAAAGGACCATTTAAATAATGAAAAAGATAAAAGAAAAAAAGAAGGAAGGAAGGAAGGAAGGAAAATCTGGTCATGGTGGCACCTAGCTTTTATCCTAGCACATAGAAGGTGGAGTCAGGGGGAATTTTTGTGAGTTTAGGACTATCCTGCTTTGGAGTTCCAGGGCAGCCAGGGCAATATCATAAGACACTGTATCCAAAACATAAATTATAATAAAATTAAAAGTAAAACCAGAATTCAAACCAATATCCATAGACATTTTTTGATATATCTGATCTCTGGCCAGGAAAACAAAAAATGTTGTTAAAACCAAAGATATTGCTGCTGTGTGCCCAGTACAGAACTGATTCTTAGGAGAATTAAAACTGCCGTCTTTCAAATCTCTATCCCCAAACTACCTGGTTAGTTTTCTTCTTCTGTATTCATCAATAATATGGAAAATTCTTATGAGGTTTTAAAGGAAAACAAGCACACATTGGGAATTAGTTTTGAAGCCATTTGGTGCTATGCTTAGGCAAGGATCTCATGTACATTTTGCACATACCTTCAAACTTTGTGAGAGGCTGAATTTAAATATGATACACTGAGTGATATCACAAAGGAAATTTCAATGTAATGCATCATTCAAGTTGTGACATGGTTATTAGGGCCAGCTTTCGTCCAAATATATAGCACAAATCAGGAATAATAAGCAGATGCTCAGATTTGAAAAGTTGGCCAGAAAGAAAGCATGTCTTAATGCTGGGAATAAGGAAGTTGCTAAAGACATTATTGTCATAAAGGAAACTAAGTACATAGCATCTGAACAACAGAAAAGATGCCTTGAGCCATTTTAGAAATTGGTCAGACCCTACCTTGCATGCTTAAGTGTGTAAAAGTAGAAGAGTTTTAAGAAGAGTTCCAGGGCACCTTACTAGCATAAGGCCATTTAGAGACTTGTTTTTCCATCTTCATCCTTCTAGGAACTTAGAAGTTACTTCCTCCATTGTCCAAGTGGGCCTCCTGAGTCTTCCTCAAACTAGAAGCAAGTCGTGATGTCATCTACATAATATTGGTGATGTAGGCATGTAAAATATTAAGGTCCTGTGAGCTTCCATTCATATTTTAAAGACATATCTAGGGTGGTGGGAGATGTGTATCAAGCAGCCTGTGAGAGGGTCATATGCAAGATTGTCATGAACACAACGGAAACTGTAATGTAAATGATGAAAACCCAGAAACGAAAGAATATCAAGTGACTGTTGAGAAAAGGTGCCAGCAGTAAGCAAAGCCAATGCAGGAGAGTGGACATGTGGACTACAGACAGCAAGGCTGTAGAAATAGGTTTCTTAAACTGTTTGGGGCCCATGTTCTGCTACCGAATACTCTTAAAATTTAACTATCATATTTAATATTTGCCCTGATGACTTTCAGTCTTGCTTTATTGTGGGACTGTGATAAGATGGTTGGTTTCGGTAGAAGCACTGGCTGGAAATAGTCCAGAGACCCAACATGTGTCCATTGCCTGTGAGGGACGGGCATCTATTCCAGTGCTCCCAGGATTGAGGCTCTTGACACATGGCATAGATCTCCACTAACCTGCACCATTTAATCACATAGGGCAATGCAGCCCCTTCAAAAGAGCACAGGTAGAGGGTGTGACTACGAGCCTCAGCCCCTAGAGAGATTTACATACTAATGAGATACCTGAAGGCCAGAGGACATAGCCAATTGAGCATTCTTCCCAAGACCCTCCCCCCTTCTTCCTCCCTATTTAATTCAGGTCTGCCCTGAGTTTCTTGCAGAGTGCATCCAGATCTATCTACCATCCACCATGAAAATAAACCCTTTTAGAACCATTGACTTTCTTGTGTTCCAGCCACAGAGACCCACACTTAATTCATCTTCTTTTTTTTTTTTTTTCAAAAAAAATGTATTGGTTCTTCTCTTTCAAATGGGAATATTTGCCTATGCCATTGTAGAGGGTGTGACTACGAGCACATTCTTGAGAACAGGCAACTTATCTTTTGATTTTACATAGTTTATAGCTAGAAATTTGCCTTGAGTTAGCCTCAAGGGTAACTCTAGACTTGGACTTTTGAGAATTGCTAGGACTGTTGAGACTGTAGAGAGACTCTTGGGGATAGGCTAAATACATTTTGCAGCATAAGATAGATATGAATCTTTAGGGTCTAGGAAATAACGTTGTGGTGTGGACATGAAGCATCTCCCCAAACAGCTTCATATACTGAAGACTTAGATCTCAAATGGTGTTATTACTATGCCCAGATTGGCTTCATGAGTAAGTTAACTCCTTGGAAAGATCACTGGTGACTAGCTGGATGGGCAGTTAGGAAGTGGAGATTAATTGGAAGGAATAGGCCACTGAGAACATGTGGTTGAAGACTCCCAAATGCTTCTTCTATTTGCTTCTTGTCTGCCATAAAGTGAACCACTCCACTACATGCTCCCTGACATGATGACCCTTCTTACCATACATGGGATGAAGAACAATACAGCCTAGAGACCACTGGCCAAAAGTTCTAAAACTATGATCCCGTCATTTTCAAATGTTCTATATTTTGCCACATTAACAAAAGAATGAATAACACATGATTTTTAAAATATATTTCCCTTCTTTAAAAAAAACTATGTGAGTATACTAGTATCATATATTAATATTCTCACCACAGAACAAATATCTTATGATATTAAAGTAATTAGAAAAAAGTTAAGACTAACCATATACTATTTGATAATTAAATTACAAAATTAACCTCATGGGCTATAGAATAAAAGAACCACAATTATAAATAATAAGGTGTAACAACACTATGGCCTTAAAATAATGAAACTAAATCTAAAGGATTATATTAAAATAAATAAACAACTAAAAAAAATAAGGCCTGATTGCAGTGTTAATTAGTAAATGGAATCTTCACTGAATGAATTGATTAAATTGCTTGAAAATATTTTTCTGTTTTTGATGGTCTTTCAAGTTAATGCCCACTTAAGCATCCTGCTTTGTTTTATTTGGCTTTGTTTTTTAATCTTAAGAACAAAATATCACTGAAAGCAACTTTATGCTGTGGGCATATAGCCAGCCATTGCACAATAGTCAATGTTGTGTCCAATAAAAAAGAAGTTAATCCAGCCTACTATTCCACTAATACATGACTGGTCCTCTGAAGTTTCTGAACCTGAATTTCCCAATGTTCAAAATGAGTCTTTTATTTGTTTGTTTGTTGTTTGTTTGTTTGTTTGTTTTTACTATGTTTCCACTTCTGACATTCTACAATTCTGCAAGGGTTATTTAGCTTGACAAAATATTAGATAACAGTACTAAGCCAACAGCAAGATTGCAAATAACCTCACTCAAAACACAGTAAACATGATCATTTCTAGGAAGATCACACAGCAGAAGCAGGATAACAGGACATGTTTCCATAAAATAGAACTCTGCAGAATGAAAGAAGAAAATTTAACAAGATGTGTTCTGCCAACACTATCAAAGCTGTTCGGAGTGCATAATGCAGTCTGGCTCCAACTGAATAGAACCAGGACCGTCATCTTTACGGAAGGTCTTCATTTCTGAAGAGGCAAGGCTCTGACAATTTCTTTCCATCACATCAGAGTCTACAGCAGAACTCATTACACAGTAGGTGCTGTGTCAGTGGGTTTTTAAATCACTGACAGAAGCTGTTTAAATGAATAGTCTGACTACTTTGCATACAAATATTAAGCAAGCAATATACAGAAGTAGAAACTCCCTTAACCCAACACACAATCTCTGTGCCTTTAACATTGGAAACAAAGGTACTATACTTGTAAGGTCGGAGAAACCGTTATGCAGAAATGATCCTTGAGGTCAACAATCAAGAGCATAATAAGATGTAAACAGCAGCACAAGCTGAGGAAGACAGCAATGATGCTGTATGTCTATATTACTGTACAGAAGTTGACTCTAAATACCATTTTATAAACCCATTAAAAACTGTCAAGTCTCCCAAGACATATTATATTCTCATAAAATGGCATAAATGCTAAATTAAGTTTGAACATGAATTAGCAAAGAATAGGAAAATCAATTTAAGAGCTCCCAATGCAATCTCAACCCTTGCACTCTGGCTTAGCATCTGTGTATTTCATTAGTATATTTTGTTACACGATCATGTAATATTTATGCAGTAACATAATACGCTCCGTCCATCTAAGATTAGAGAAAAAAGTGCAGCTCCTTTCCATTATTGCTTGCCCTTTATCTGCTGAACACTGTGTAACATTACCCGGGGTTTGGCGATTATGTAATGAGGGCTTCTATTGTAACACACCCTGCAGAGTTGGAGGATGGTTATGGGAAACTTAACTCTGTAAATCCTGAGTTGTGGAACAATTAAAGCCTGGTTTTTGACGTTACATTCACCTCCCTCCTTCCCCCCAGCAAATATTTTGCTTCCCTCCCCCGACTTAAAACTCCTAAGTACTACAGTAGAGGAAACGCAACAAGAATTATGGGGAGAGCTCCGCTGACGACAAAATAACAACTACCATCTGGTGTGCAGCAGATGTGTGTTCCACAAACTCTTTTTTTCCCTTCTTTTTTTTTTTCTTTTACGTTCTCCCTTCCAAGTCCTGTCCAGACCCAAACACGTTGCTGAGCTTATGAGATCTGACAACTTTACAGCCCCGGGGCTGGAGGGCTACAGGCTCTTGTTTTTCCTTAGACTCCACAAAAGCTCCAGGGAATAAACTAACAGATTCAAGAATGATACTCAAAGGCTATTCCCCCACCCCACCCCCACCCCAAACCCTGGCCTCAGAAATCTGTGAGGAATGCCACAGAGTTCCTTACAAAAGCCCAGCCCAAAAAGATTACAAGACCCCTAAAGGTTCCATGCCTTGGGAGAAAGAGATGAAGTAAGAAGTGAGATTTGGGAGACAGGAGTCACCTGGGGCTGAGGACACATGGGACTGACCCATGTTGATGGACCATTCATATTTACATAGGTGTGACTCTCCTAAAATGGATATGAATCTTTATGAATCATAAAGCTACCTGCCATCTGCCCCATCCCCCACCAGCACTCTTCACTTCCTGAAATTTCCAGGGCTGCTAAGTTCTCTTAGGAAACACAGAAACATCTGTAAAAGTAGTAGGCACCCCTTTTCCGATTTTGTAGGACAGAATTTTTTTGTTGTCCAGATAAGAATCAGATCAGTCAATTTTTCAAATGACTCCGAAGAAAGGGTGTTTCCTTTCTACATTTTGGCTTACTTCCAGAGCTCAAGTACTACTTAAACGTAATCTTCAGATACAGTCATTTGGCTTGTTTCATGGATCACCTAAGTCTATTTGTAATGTATTGTGACTATAATCCACCCAACTTCTCCTTGGTATTATAACAATGAAATTTCCCTTTTTTCCTCTGTAAATGGAACCCTTGTCTCTCTGGCTTCCATTAACCTTTCAGTAGTTAACTATAGGTAGACTTAAAGTCAAAGAACCATGGGTACAATTGCTATGCTCTGAGACTGCACAGATATAAGAATCCTGGATCTACTGGTTGAGACCTATGCTCTGCGGTTTATACTGCTCTTAGTCCAATGGTATTGAGGCTAAAATTTTGATAGTCATTGATTTTTCTTTCTTGGAACTCACTGCTATTAGGATCTCAACTAGGCTGAAGTTACCAATTGTAGCAGAGCCTTCCAGATAGTCTTATATCTCGTGACATGTTTGTGACCTTCCTTTATATAGTCACTGCTTTACTACTGCTTGTGATACAGTGGGTTCAAGACACAGTGTCTGATTTTGTTGTTCTCTACTTTATCTTTGAAGCTATTATGGTCATTGGCATAATTATCATCCAAGTTTGGACCTCTTCCTTGTCTTAGCCTATCATGATGGTCTTAGCCAGCATACTTGGAAATAGGAATAAATTTAGAGTTAATTTGGGATGACTTGTTATTTGATCATACAGCATGTAATGTCAATAAAACACACACATATACTAAAGGGGAAAATTTTTGTTATAATTTTATATGTATACCATTCAATAAACACTAAAAAAAATAATAATTTATTTGGAAATCACTAGAATCAGGCCATTATAGGCCTCCCAAACATGAGAATTTTGAGGACTAAGTCTTCATGTCAGTCTTGATTTCACAACATTTTTATTAGCCTAATCTAGTGGTCCTGCTCTGGGAAACCTGAACTGAGTTTCTGGGGAGAATGGACAGGAAAGGGGAATGAAAACTGAAACCAGCATAATTTTCTGTCCCTGTGTGAAATAACCCTGAAAGCAAATCAAATGTAACTGTTTGTTCCAGAAAGTACTTGTTCCTTGGGACCAGGACTACAAGCCGACTAAAAACCTTTACTTACCACGAATAATAGTTTGCTCACAAATGTAATCTAAGAACCTGGGCATCTTAGAGTCCTTACCCATAGCTACTTTGAAATAAACTGTCTAATCCCTAAACTTGTTGGGTTTGACTTTAAACCTTCTTAAGTCTAGACCCTAAAACCTGAAAACCCTACATGATTTTTACTTTGATTTCTGCCTTTGAAAGAAGAATGAAAATTTCCAGGGTCACCCTTTTTCCCATTGAATAAACTTTATTCTCCTTGCTCAATGATTATATTGGGGGTTGTCTAAATAGTCAACAACACCCATGCTACAGACTACATTGACCTGAAAGAGGTCTGGAGATGATATTTGTCCCCTATGGCTCCTTGATCTTAAACTGGGGTTGGGGAGGGCATTTCTCCCAAGATTGAATCTGAGTTCAACTTTGTCCTAGTAACTCATAAATGTTAAGTACATTTTATCAGCTGAAGATTAAAGAAAAACTTGACATTTCCCCTCTGATTTGTTTTATAATACAGCAGCATGATGTCACCGCAGGGGTGGCATAGTGGGTCTATACTGAGGCATTTCCCTGACCCTGAGGTAGCAGTCATACAATGTGTCTAGTATAAAATGAAATTAATTTGTGGCAAGATGGGGGGGGCAGTGGTGAGAAGGGAGTAGAGGCAGAGAAAGAAAGGAAATGAAGAAAGACAAAGAGAAAAGAAAGAAAGAAGGGAAGAGACCTGCTGGAACACTTGGTAAGAGAGGCCAAAGAGGCCAGAGAGACCAGAGAGGGAGAGTAAAATGGAGGGAGAAAGGAAGAAAGAGAGAAGGCAGAGAGGCCAAAGGGGGTGGAGGTTGCAAAGGTAGGCCAGAGAGGCTAGAGAGAGGGATAGAAGCCAAACAGTCCTTTTATAGAAAGCCAGGCTCATACTGGCTGTTGCTAGGTAACTGTTGGGCAGAACCAAGAAGAAAGGCTAACACCCCCCTCCATTTTTTTATTTTTTATTTTTGTTATTTTCATTTGTTAGTTTGTTTCCCTACCATCACTTTGAAACTTTTCTTTATCCTTGATGAGACCGTAAGAAAAAGTCTGTAGGGAGTGAAGGTACATACTCCAAATAAGTCCAACTCAAGAACCCAAGAACAGAAGTGTTTAAATGATTATGTAGTATCCTCTGGACACAGTTTGTATTGGATGGGTTTTACAAAATCAAATGTCTGTGCTCTGAGTAGATATAAAATGTATGGTCATAAATTATACTTTAATAAAGGTAATTTAAAATACATATTTAAAGACTTTCTTGAGACTTGTCTTTGTAGCCATAAAACATGCTTTATTTTCGTCTGCCTTGAGCTAGATGGTTAATTGGGCCCCCAATGGTTGATAAGTCATATTAGAGAAGATTCTAGAAGCACAGAGCAGAACAACCAGCTCTGACTGTCATCAATTACATGTGATCTCCTTTCACATGTTAACTCATGAGCATCTGTCTCTAAAATAATTCTACCCTGGATAATCTGACGTTTCAGGGATCATTTGAGGAAACTTGACATTGGTCAGGATGCTTATTTGAAAGAGGCATAGAAAAAATTATAGAAATATTGACAGCCTGATCAACTGTCTGGAAAAAGAGCTGTCTTTGACACAGGCAGTCTTTGCTTTCTCATAATCATACTTCAGGAGTTGCTGTACCATTAGAAGGCTTGATAGAATTATAAAACGCCCTAGCTACTGTTTGAATCAACTATAATGAGTTTGAATCTCTTTTCTCTCCTCTTTTGTTTACACATGTCTGTGTCGAAATGGCTCTTCCTGTACCCATGCTTTCTCTTCTTATTATAAAGGAAAAGAAAGTCTGTCATCTGCAGTGCTAATTTAATATCTGTCTGAAACATCCTGCCTCTTACTTCATCTCCTTTTTGTCTGTTTCTTGGGCAACATTAGAGGTAAATTTAAACAAACACTTATTTTGTCATAATATAAACATTTTTGCATAGCTAGTCAAAATAAATAATTAAAAATTTTCCAAACAAGAACATGTTGCTCTAATGTTGTGTGGATTTTTCCTTGTCAAGACTAAATCAGAAGAAAAATTTTACCTATGTGAAGAGATAAGACCTATTGGTAGATAAAAAGAAAATTAGAAACACAGAGCCCTTGCCATGAATATACTAAATTTAGTAGATTTTTTCTAACATATAAAACAAGTTAATTTATATGTTTAATTGTAGTACTTACTATTTTAAAATTTAGACAAATCAGTTGTTAATCTTGACTTAAATTTTTAAGCATATTATTAATATTATTAGAAAAGTAAAGTATAAAAGTTTTCATGAACACATGATTTAGGTTTAATTTCTTATACTTTAGACTAATTTGTCCTACAGTTTTCTGAGTTTATTAGATTGTCATTATTTCTATAGACAACTGATTATAAATCAATATTAAAATAATAAGCTATAGAAAACTAAATAAATGTTAAGACTATATTCTTACAATGTTATAAAGATAACTTGTGAAATTCACTCATAGTTTCTATATTCATAGTCAATTCTAAGGTTTAAGGATAATTTTAGATTATATTAGTTAAGAAATCGTTTAAGAATTCTATCACCAAGATATATTCAATGCCTTCTTTTCACTCTTTAATTGTGAGATCGGGTCTCACTAAATTATCCAAGATGGCCTTGAAACTACACTGAAGCACAAAAAGGCCTTGAACTTGTGATCTTCCTTCTTGAGCCCCAAAGCTCCACCCAAAGAAGCTAGGATTAGAGGTCTGCTTTTGCTTATGTTTTTCAATATGAAACAAATATTGATAATACGGTGTGGAAAATCCCTATATGTTACATTGTGCATATGTTTAACTTGTTATCTTAAAAATATGTCAAAATTGTAGAATATACTCATGTAGGTACTCATGGAAAATAAAGCTTGATAATTCTAGCATTTTCTTCTAGCATTTTACGTAGTAGAAAAACAAAAGCTGCTTCCTGTAGTTATAGATAGATGATAACTAAACTAAGTAGTTATAGAGACATAGGAAATTTGATATGTAGTAGTCAGTGTGATTTGCCTGGTTTTTTTTAAGGGGATTATTCTCATTTATTGAAGTAGTAATGTCAAAACAAGACATACATTCTGATTGTTCACAGAGAATTCACTGCATTCAAATAATAAGATTAAAAGCCTTCATCCTATATTTTCATGCCTAGATGTATAACATATAAATACATCTATAAAATATAAATCTATGATATAAATATCTCTTATTTAAAAAGTATACATATTTGTATCATTTGAGTATGAAATGTACCCCCAGGTTCCTATGTTGAAAGCCTGGTCCAAGCTGCTGGTTCTATTTTGGAAACTTAAAAGTAGCACCTAGCAGAAGGAACTAGGAAGATGGAAACTAGGGAAGATTTCTTTGGTGTGTATTTTATCTGTTGATATCATTCTTCTCCTCCTCCTTCTTCATCCTCTCTATCTCTTCCTCTCTCTTCTCCCCTCTACTTCCAGAAACCATGAAGTGTGAGACTATTTCCTCAAGTTCATACCATTATATTACCCCACTTCATGGTCCAAGGAATGAAGTCAGATTAAAAAAAATAATAATAACAATTGAAATCTCTGAAACTGTGAGCCAAAATCAGTCACATCTTTATAGCCTCCAAAATACCAGCCACAGTAGCAAAGCACAGACCAACTTAGTTTTATAAATGTTCACTATGTTATCTGCTCCCAGTGACACTAAGATTAAGTAAAAGGTTTAGAAAAAAATTAAATAAAGTGAATTTAATGGGCTGCAAGTAGAAACTTCTCACAGTAAGAAGACTTACTGATAAGGACATCTCAAAGACAACACAATATTAAAAACTCTAAAATTCTGGTTCTTATATTCAGCCTTCTCTTGAACACTCACAAGGCAGCATTGGGCCATGTTCCAACTAGAACATATAGTACTTCAAGTAAAGATTACTATCAAAAATATGACTTAGACCACCACACACAAAAAAATTCCTTCAAAACTTTTGAGTAAACATGATTACAAAGAGCTTCAATGCAAGAGTCACACATAAGACCCAGGAACTGTACACCTCTGAACTCCTTCTGTTCTCACTTTCTCAGTTATTTTTCTTTTCTCTCAGCTGCTTTAGGAGTCTCGATTTTTAACATATACTTATTTTCTCTTTGTGTTGACATTTATATGGTTCTCATCTTTGATTTTGCCTTTGATATTCTTTTTTTTTTTTCTTTTTTTTTTTTAATAATTTATTTATTTTTGAACATGAAATGCTTTTTTTATAGCATGTTTCACAAGGGGAGGGGGTAAGAGGGGCCAGATGGTGGAAAAGTACAAAATCTTCTTGGCCTGTGCCTTGAAACATGTCATGGTCTATACGGTACACTGCCTTGAATTATGATCTACCTGCTGTTCTTCAGAAGATATGGTACACTGCTTGAGTTATGGTCTCCCTGCTATTCTTAAGATGATATGGTACACTGCTTTGAGTCTATCTGCAGTTGCTAAGCAGGATCTTGCAGTTGCCAAGCTTCAGAGGACATTGTGCAGGTGGGGAAAGGTAGGGGGTGAGGGTAAGGGCGATGGTCCTGGCTTCTGGCATCTCCCCCTTCTCTGTTTAGTTAGAGAAGGCATCTTATGATCAATCCCAACTATGTGAATTTTGAATTTGGATGTCTAATTATGGGGGGTCTTAGACAAGTTCACAACCCCAAAACACTGATGTGAGACGAGTCACATCGATGGTCGAAGGTTTTAGGCTGTCGACGATGGGCAACGTCAAGGGACTCCGATGTGGGTGAAAGGAGGGTGAGGGCCCTGTCTTAGGCCATGTAGGCTGCACCCACTCCCAGCACCACGCACTCCTTTTCGGCTGCATTGGGTGGGCCCCTGGGAAGTGGACCTACAATAATCCCGTCATTGGGCTAACTCACAGCCATCCTAGTCCCTTGTAAATGTTCAATTTACCAACCATTTGTCAGTTTGGGGTGTAATATTGTCATAAAGGAAGGCTCCCCAATGTTAGCGGCCATATCAAGGGCGGCCTTGGTTTAGGAAAAAGCCAATTTTTGTTGTGGTGATCAAGAGGCCAAGCTCTCTATCGAGAGAAACGGGGGCAAAGCCAGGCATACCAGGAACCCGTCTGGAGAGCGTGGAAGTCTAGCGGTCGACCGTAGGGGGGAGGCAGGGGAGCTGGCAGCTGTGTCAGTCTCCTGCAGAGTCACTTCTGGATCCTCTTCAATTTTCGGCTGATGGTAATGAACTTCAACCGTCTTCTTGATGGCAGCATCAACCTGGTTCCGTGGATGACAGGTCGCGGGTTTTGATCTCTGTCTCGCTTAATCTTGATGTCCTGCGCACATCCTCTCAATGAGGGCCCGTCCAGAGGGGTCCGTGCCTCGAGCCCCACGTCTGGGTGCCACTTGACCCGACTGGCAGGCCCTAGTTATTCGTGGGGGCGAGGAGGACTGCAACCTGCTATTCTTCAGAAGATATGGTACACTGCTTGAGTTATGGTCTCCTTGCTATTCTTCAGATGATATGGTACACTGCTTTGAGTCTATCTGCAGTTTCCAAGCAGGATCTTGCAGTTGCCAAGCTTCAGGGAATCTTGTGCAGCTGGGAAAAGGTAGGGGGTGAGGGTAAGGGCGAGGATCCTGACTTCTGGCCCATCTGGATTAGAACTTCTAATGGCAGGCCTGGAAAGAAAAAAGAAGGGGATTCTCAGGGAGATTTCTCTTCCCTGGATGTAAATTATTATTCATCGTATTTATGGTTGGGCCTGGCTTTGTGAGTGTATCTATTTTTTTTCATTAATATTTATGGTAGCCGGTTAGCTGTGCCTTCTGTGGTATTGGACAGGCATATCAGTCCTCGGCTCCATAAGGGAACTGGGTCTGGGGCATTCCCTTTACGGGTATGAGGGTCCTTCCCCATATCTGTGGCAAAGTTTTGTTGGTCTTGGTGGTGCCCGAGGTCACCAACATGGTCAGCATGAGATTTGCCATGAGCTTTCAGCTTAAGAGAGAGAAAAGTGAACAAGGCATGATGGAGAGTATTTCAGGGGGGCTCCTTCTGAGGGGGTACCGTTCCCCCTCTTTTATTTTTAAAGCCAATTTTTCAGAGTTCTTGTAAAATCAGGGCTGAAGCACCAACAGTTGCTCCTTCTACACTCAGAGAGTCATGAAGACCTTATTTAAGGATATATAAATCTATATTTATAATCTTTTGTCAAAGGACTTTTATAGCACCACTGACAATTAATCAGACTATATGATATATCGATTGGAAATAGCTTTTTCTACTTTTTGTGAGATTACCTCTCTTCTGTCAATTAACTGTTGAGGAAGTTAGGGTTTACCTCTCTCTTGAGAATATTGATCAGAGATTTAAGTTCTTTTGTGGAGAGCTTAAAATAGGATCTTAGGCCGGGCGGTGGTGGCGCACGCCTTTAATCCCAGCACTCGGGAGGCAGAGGCAGGCGGATTTCTGAGTTCGAGGCCAGCTTGGTCTACAGAGTGAGTTCCAGGACAGCCCGGGCTATACAGAGAAACCCTGTCTCGAAAAACCAAAAAAAAAAAAAAAAAAAAAAAAAAAAAAAAAAAAAAAAAAAAAAAATAGGATCTTAGCCAATTTGCAACTCCTAGAAACTTTTGAAATTAATTTAAGATAAGTAAACTCCCTTTTTTAAAAAAATCCTTTATCTGTGTGGGTTTTTTATTGGGTATTATACGTATTTACCTTTCAATGTTATCTCCTTTCTCATTCTCCCCCAAGATCCTTTATCCCATACCCACTCCTCCTAATTTTTGTGATGGTGTGCTCCAAACATCCTCCCAGTCCCATCTCCCTGCTCTCGAATTCCCACACAGTAGGGAATCCAAACTTTCGGGGACCTTGGCCCTCCACTTTCACTGAAGTCTAACAAGGACACCCTCAATTCCCTATACAGGTGTGTGAGTCCCTCCCTTTGTGTTCTCTGGTTTAGACTTTGGGAGTTCTGGTTGAAACTTTTGATACTCCTTCTAGAAAGGACCAACGAATTCATACTTTGGTCTTCCTTCTTCTATGTGAGTTTTATGTGGTCTGTATGTAGGTTCTTAGACATTGTGAGCTTTTGGTCTAATATCCACTTATCAATGAGTGCATACCAAGTATGTTCTTTTGAGATTGGGTCATCTCACTCAAGATGATATTTTCCAGCTCCATCCATTTGCCTAGGAATTTTGTGAACTGATTGTTCTTAATAGCTGAGTAGTATTCCATTGTATAAATGTACCACATTTTCTGCATCCATTCTTCTGTCGAAGGGCATCTGGGTTCTTTCCAACTTCTGGCTATTATAAATAAGGCTGCTATGAACATAGTGGAGCATGTGTCCCTGTTGTATGGTGAAACTTCTTTTGGGTATATGCCCAGGAGTGGTATAGCTGGGTCCCCAGGTAACACTATGTTCAGTTTTCTGAGATATCGCCATACTGCCTTCCATAGTGGTTGTACCAGTTTACAATCCCACCAACAGTGGAGGAGTGTTCCTCTTTCTCCACATCCTCGCCAACATGTGCTGTCACCTGTGTTTTTGATCTTAGCCATTCTGATTGGTGTAAGGTGGAATCTCAGTGTTGTTTTCATTTGCATTTCCCTGATGACTAGTGATCCTGAACACTTCTTTAGGTGCTTCTCAACCATTCGAACTTCCTCAGTTGAGAATTCTTTGTTCAGCTCTGTGCTCCATTTTTTAATAGGGTTCTTTGATTGTCTAGAGTCTAATTTCTTCAGTTCTTTGTATACCTTGGATATTAGCCCTTTATCAGATGTAGGGTCGGTGAAGATCTTTTCCCAATCTGTTGGTTGCCGCTCTGTCCTATTGACTGTGTCCTTTGCTTTACAGAAGCTTTGCAGCTTTATGAGGTCCCATTTGTCAATTTTTGTTCTTAGAGCACAGGCCATTGGTGTTCTGTTCAGGAACTTTTTCCCTGTGCCTATGTATTCCAGGCTTTTTCCCAGTTTCTCTTCTATTAGTTTCAGTGTGGCTGGTTTTAGGTGGAGGTCCTTAATCCATTTGGAATTGAGCTTTGTACAAGGAGATAAGTATGGATCAATTTGCTTTTTTCTACATGCTGACAACCAGTTGGACCAGCACCATTTGTTGAAAATGCTATCTTTTTTCCATTCGATGGTTTTAGCCCCTTTGTCAAAGATCAAGTGACCATAGGTATGGGGGTTCATTTCTGGGTCTTCTATTCTATTCCACTGATCCTCCTGCCTGTCTCTGTTCCCATACCATGCAGTTTTTATCACTATCGCTTTGTAGTACAGCTTGAAGTCAGGGATGGTGATTCCTCCAGAAGTTCTTTTATTGCTGAGAGTAGTTTTCGCAATCCTGGGTTTTTTGTTATTCCAAATAAATTTTAAGATTGCTCTTTCTATCTCTGAGAAGAATTGAGTGGGAATTTTGATGGGGATTGCATTAAATCTGTAGATGGCTTTTGGCAAAATAGCCATTTTTACTATATTAATCCTTCCAATCCATGAGCATGGGAGATCTTTCCATCTTCTGAGATCGGCTTCGATTTCTTTCTTCAGGGGAATGAAGTTCTTGTCATACAGGTCTTTTACTTGCTTGGTTAGGTTCACACCTAGGTATTTTATATTATCTGTGACTATTTTGAAGGGTGTCATTTCCATAATTTCTTTCTCAGTCAGTTTATCTTTTGAGTAGAGGAAGGCTACTGATTTGCTTGAGTTAATTTTATATCCAGCCACTTTGCTAAAGTTGTTTATCAGGTTTAGGAGTTCTCTGGTGGAAGTTTTGGGGTCACTTAAGTACACTATCATATCATCTGCAAATAGTGAGATTTTGACTTCTTCCTTTCCAATTTGTATCCCTTTGATCTCCTTGTGTTGCCTAATTGCTCTGGCTAGGACTTCCAATACTATATTAAATAAGTAGGGGGAGAGTGGGCAGCCTTGCCTAGTCCCTGATCTTAGTGGGATTGCTTCAAGTTTCTCTCCATTTAGTTTAATGCTGGCTACTGGTTTGCTGTATATTGCTTTTACTATGTTTAGGTATGGACCTTGAATTCCTGACCTTTCCAAGACTTTTATCATGAAGGGGTGTTGAATTTTGTCAAATGCTTTCTCAGCATCTAGTGAGATGATCATGTGTTTTTTTTCTTTGAGTTTGTTTATATAATGGATTACATTGATGGATTTCCGAATATTGAACCAACCCTGCATTCCTGGGATGAAGCCAACTTGATCATGATGGATAATTGTTTTGATGTGTTCTTGGATTCGGTTCGCTAGAATTTTATTGAGTAATTTTGAATCAATGTTCATAAGAGAGATCGGCCTGAAGTTCTCTTTCTTTGTTGGGTCTTTGTGTGGCTTAGGTATGAGTGTAATTGTGGCTTCAAAGAATGAGTTGGGTAATGTACCTTCTGTTTCTATTTTGTGGAATAGTTTAAAAAGAATTGGAATTAGGTCTTCCTTGAAGGTCTGATAGAATTCTGCACTAAAACCGTCTGGTCCCGGGCTTTTCTTTGTAGGGAGACTTTTAATGGCTGCTTCTATTTCTTTTGGGGTTATGGGATTGTTTAGATGGTTTATCTGGTCCTGATTTAACATTGGTAACTGGTATTTGTCTAGGAAATTGTCCATTTCATCCAAATTTTCCAATTTTGTTGAATATAGGCTTTTGTAGTAGGATCTGATGATTTTTTTAATTTCCTCAGTTTCTGTTGTTATGTCACCCTTTTCATTTCTGATTTTATTAATTTGGATACTGTCTCTCTGCCCTCTGATTAGTCTAGCTAAGGGTTTATCTATCTTGTTGATTTTCTCAAAGAACCAGCTCCTAGTTTTATTGATTCTTTGGATAGTTCTTTTTGTTTCTATTTGGTTGATTTCAGCCCTGAGTTTGATTATTTCCTGCCTTCTACTCCTCTTGGGTGTATTAGCTTCTTTTTGTTCTAGGTCTTTCAGGTGCTCTGTCACGCTGTTAGTGTATGCTCCCTCCAGTTTCTTTTTGTAGGCACTTAGAGCTATGAATTTTCCTCTTAGCACTGCTTTCATTGTATCCCATAGATTTTGGTATGATGTGTCATCATTTTCATTAAATTCTAAAAAGTTTTTAATTTCCTTCTTTATTTCTTCCCTTACCTGATTATCAAGGAGTAGGGTGTTGTTCAATTTCCATATGAATGTGGGCTTTCCATTCTCTTTGTCATTTTTGAAGACCAGCCTTAGACCATGGTGATCTGACAGGATGCAGGGAATTATTTCAATTTTCTTATATCTGTTGAGGCCTGTCTTGTGCCCAATTATATGGTCTATTTTGGAGAAGGTACCATGAGGTGCTGAGAAAAAGGTATATTCTTTTGCTTTAGGGTGAAATGTTCTATAGATATCTGTTAAGTCCATTTGGTTCATAACTTCTGTGAGTTTTACTGTATCTCTATTTAGTTTCTGTTTCCATGATTTATCCATTGCTGAGAGTGGGGTGTTGAAGTCTCCCACTATTATTATGTGAGGTGCAATGTGTGTTTTGAGCTTTAGTAAGGTTTCTTTTATGTAAGTCGACGCTCTTGTATTTGGTGCATAGATATTCAGAATTGAGAGTTCATGTTGGTTGACTTTTCCTTTGACAAGTATGAAATGCCCTTCCTTATCCTTTTTGATAGTTTTAAGTTGAAAGTCGATTTTATTCGATATTAGGATGGCTACCCCGCTTGTTTCTTAGGACCATTTGCTTGAAAAATTGTTTTCCAACCTTTTACTCTAAGGTAGTGTCTGTCTTTGTCACTGAGGTGGGTTTCCTGTAAGCAGCAAAAAGCTGGGTCCTGTTTGCGTATCCAGTCCGTTAGCCTATGCCTTTTTATTGGGGAATTGAGTCCATTGATGTTAAGAGATATTAAGGAGAGGGTGTTCTTGCTTCCTGTCATTTTTGCTAATAATGGAGACATCGTTTGTGTGGTTATCTTCTTTTGGGTTTGATGGAAAAGGATTATTTTCTTGCTCTTTCTAGGGTATGATTGCCCTCCTTGTATTGGATCTTTCCTGCTATTATCCTTTGTAGAGCTGGATTTGTGGGAAGATACTGTGCAAATTCAGTTTTGTCATGGAATATCTTAGTTTCTCCATCTATGGTAATTGAGAGTTTTGCTGGGTAAAGTAGCTTGGGCTGGCATTTATGTTCTCTTAGGGTTTGTATGATATTTGTCCAGGATCTTCTGGCTTTTATAGTATCTGGTGAGAAGTCAGGTGTAATTCTGATAGGTTTGCCTTTATATGTTATTTGGCCTTTTTCCCTAACTGCTTTTAAAATTCTTTCTTTGTTTTGTACATTTTGTGTCTTGATTATTATGTGACGGGAGGTGTTTCTTTTTTGATCTAGTCTGTTTGGCGTTCTGTAGGCTTCTTGTGTAATTATGGGCATCTCATTCCTTAGGTTAGGGAAGTTTTCCTCAATAATTTTGTTGAAGATATTTACTGGCCCTTTAAGTTGGGAATCTTCACTCTCATCTATACCTATTATCCTTAGGTTTGGTCTTCTCATTGTGTCCTGGATTTCCTGGATATTTTGAGATAACAACTTTTTGCATTTTGCATTTTCTTTGATAGTTGTGTCGATATTTTCTAAGGTATCTTCTGCACCTGAGATTCTTTCTTCTATTTCTTGTATTCTGTTGGTGATGCTTGTGTCTATGACTCCTGATTTCTTTCTTAGGTTTTCTATCTCCAGGATAGTCTCCCTTTGTGCTTTCTTTATTGTTTCCACTTCCATTTTTATGTCCTGGATGGTTTTGTTCAATTCCTTCATCTGTTTGTTTGTGTTTTCTTGTAATTCTTTAAAGGATTTTTGTGTTTCTTTAAGGACTTCATCCTGTTTTCCTGTGTTCTCCTCAAGTTTTTTGATAGTGTTATTTACTTCTTTCTTGAAGTCCTCTAGCATCATCATTAGAAATGATTTTAGATCTGGTTCTTGTTTTCCTGGTGATATGGGGAGTTCAGGACTTTCTAATGTGGGAGAACTAGGTTCTGATACTGGCAAGTACCTTGTGTTGCTGGTGCTTGTGTTCTTGCGCTTGCCTTTCGCCATCTGGATCGCCTTTGTGCTATCAGTGCTGTCTGTGACTGGGGCCTGTCTTTCCTATTATCTAGGTTGTGTCAGAACTGTTTGGGATGAGTTTTGCTGCTTGAGTTAGAGCTGAGGCCCAAGATGTGCTCAGTGTTCAGGTGGAAACCGGAAGGGGCCTGGGCTCCGGGTCAGGAGAGGATTCCTGGGTCTCAGTGAGTCCCAGTGGGTCCCAGTTGCTCCCTGATTGGAGGCAAGAACTGCCACCTCCTAGCCTAAGAAATTGCTTGGCACAGAGGTCCTGTGAGCCCCGCTTCCTCTTGA
>NW_021604767.1:4576264-4587905 GCF_004785775.1 Grammomys surdaster
GGAATCTGCGAGATTGGGTGCAGAGCTGCCTCCCGGGATCTGTGAGTACTCGGGCCCAAACCGGATGGAGCCCGCCCCGGGCCAGGAGCGAATTCCTGGGTCCCAGTGGGTCCCGGTTGCTCCTTGTTTGGGGAGAGTGTTGCTTTTACCTTACCTGGGATGCTGCGTGAGTTCAAGCTCCTGGGAGTCCCTGTTTCTCTCGGTTTTCTGGGGTTGAGTACGGAGCTGCCGCCTGCGACCTACTCTATGCTCGGGCCCAAACCGGAAGTGAACCGCCTTTGATATTCTTACTACTCCTTACAGTAAATCCAATTCCCTGAGACAGTTGACTTATGATTTGGTGGAAACTTTAATCAAAATGATGGTTGGGTTTGTGTTCTCTTTCCCGCTTGTCACCTGGCTTCCTTTATAATGGTCACCAATAAATCTATCGGTTGCCCTAGTAATTAGGCTAACAGGATACACACGGTTTTAGATGTAAACCAATGCACCAGACCCAGGCAGAAGGAAACCTACAATCTATCATCACATTAAACATGAAGCCAAAGACCTCCAGAGAGACAACAGTCACGGTGTTTCCACAGGAACAGGACTGCACAAAGTTAAGGATCAAACTGTGTAAATGTGAAGAATCAGTCATTTCCATCCCTCTTATAAAAGAGGCAGGCCCCTTAGGGTGTGTCCCAAGCTTTTTGGACACAGTCCTCCTTAGTATCTGAATGGCACAAATTCCATTACCTCTTACAAGAGCATATTTAATTAAGCTGCCCTCAACTATGCCATTTGTAAACCACAGAGTCATATTTTAACTAACAATACAACACTGTGATTGTTCTGGTGCTAAAGCCTAACATATATGGGGTTTTTTTTGTTTGTTTTTGGTTTTTTTTTCTTCCTTATTACCTGAAGACTGAAACAAGTTCTTACCTTGCTATAAGACCCTCGGTGTAGTCTCTGATATGATCAAAGGTCGGTTTTGGGTTTTTGTTTTTTCTTTTGCTTATTACCTGAAGATTGAAACAAGTTCTTACCTTGCTTTAAGACCCTTGGTGTAGTCTCTGATATGATCAAAGGTCTCTAGCCTGCCCATTTTCCATTTAAAATAAATTAACACAGAAACAAAAATTAGGCATGAATTAAGTTTAAAAAGTGCTGCCTCTTAATTCAGGAATTTCAAAAGGTTCCAAAAGCAACAGGAAATGATGTGGGCTCTGACTCAGAGATTAATTGGTGAACTAGACTATGTCACTAAGTGGCCTTCATTTCTGTTGCTTATGTAATAAACTACTTTAAGTGACCTAAATTTATTCTCTTTTGCTTCTTATTGTTACAATTGTGTTTTCCTGGGCTATTATCAGTGAGTCAGATGGCTGTGAGCCTTTTGGAAACTCTAGAGGACAATGCATTTCCTTCCCTTTTGTGGCCCTAAGAGATGCCTGTATCCATTGGCTGTTGGTTCCCTTTCATCTTCAAAGCCATGATCTCATCATCCTGACCCCTATGTTCATATCACAACTTCTTCCCTGACATGGAGGCACCCATCCTCCCTGATTCACATAGCAGACTCTGTGATTATAATGATCTCTTCCTCAGAGATAATACAAGAAATCCTCATTTCAACCAAGTTGCAATTCCTCTTTTCTATTTCACACTGCATATTCATGTGGTCCAGAGACTAGAAAGAAGACATTATTTTATTGACTACAAAGTCCATGAGGATTAAAACGTGAACTAGCTTAATAAAGTCACTCAAAACCTTAAGCTCTTAACATAGAACATATATTATTTGCCATGTGTGTGTGTGTGTGTGTGTGTGAGCATGTGCACACATGCTTGTTTGTTGTTCTTTCATCTTATTTTGCCTTTATGCTGGTACTTAGGACTAATTCCAGGATATCTCACATGCTAGGAAGCACTTCCCAAATGAATTAAGTAGTCATTCCTTTTTTAATAATTATTTTTAATGTAAGATTGAAATAAGTTCAGCTGGAGAGATGGTTCAGCTGTTAAGAGCCCTGACTGTTCTCCCAGAAGTCCTGAGTTCAATTCCCAGCAACCACATGGTGACTCACAACTATCTCTAATTCCCTCTTCTGCAGACAGCTACAGTGTACTCACAAATAAGTAATTCTAAAAAAAATAGAGGTAAGTTGCTTAGGCAGTTCTTAAACTCACTCAGTAGCTTCGGTGGGCATTGAGCTTGTGATCCTTCTGCCTCAGCCTCCCAGATACCTAGGATTATAAATAACAACCTCCAAACAGAGCACTCTCTGTTTTATCTTAAAGAAGCATCACTCTGCTCCATTACAGTTCAGGAAATCTTTCAGTTGTATCAATAATAAATGTTGGAAACAAAGAAGTTAGGCAATAAGAAACATTGGCAAATACTCTTCACCTACTTCTACAGCACCTTCAGGTTAGGAATGGAGTCTGATGTTTTGTTTCAGTTTGGGAAATCCTAGCTTACAAAAAGTGCTATAAACCATGTTCATCCATCTGAATTACATGTTGTAAATATGTGATCCCCAAAACCTTTAATACTATTACATAGCCAGACTCTGACAAATCATCCAAGATACAGTATAAGTAGAAAAAAAAAAAACAAGGCAGCTGGCAAGTACAGACACTGGTATGAGAATATTTGAAATTATACTAAGCATTTGAACAGATTTGGATTGATCAGTTCTTCCAGAAGACAACTGTATCACCCAGGATAATGAGAAGAATTGCCAGCATAGAGACTGAGAACTGAACACAACTTTGCCCACAAACTCAATACCATTTCACCTACTGGGCCTACATCCCTATACCTGTATTTAGAGTAAGCTGAAAACTGAAAACCATCAGTTATTGCAGGTAATATTGTTCTCAACACATAAACACATGGAGATACTACTTTGTGTGTGCACCCACTGAGCCAGTGTTATTATGCTGTAAATGTTTCCCTCTCCCACCTTGAGAGGCCTACCTTCAATATATCTAGCTCATAATCTAAAGACTACAGCTATTGTCCCTTGACTTTCCTCTTTATAGACACTGTAGGTCTATCACGGTGATATTTTCCCTTTCTGCTATAAATCTAAGGGATGGACTTCCACTTGTAAAATTTACCCAGTACTAACTAGGGGCAAATCAGAAAACTACTATCCCACAATAAGTTTCTTCCCTCATAAGAACTATCTGGTAGTTGAAGGGCAGCTGTTACTGTCCTCTTTCTTGAGAGCCTCCATGAGTACAGCAATGAGGCCCTTGTAAGGAGTCATTGGGATCTGTGAAGATTGAACATATCATTGTTCTACAGGGAACTGAAATTAAGTTTCCCAAATGACTCTGTAGGGGAGTATTCATTTAAAGCAACACCACACATTAGACCTATATCAAAGCATACATTTACCTCATTTGCATATATTGACCTGTGCATATAATATTTAAAAATTAATTTCCTGTTTTTACCAGGTATAAAAACTGGCATCATGGTTATGAATTCTGAAATATTAACAACCAACACAAATGACTCCTCAAAAAGGTCTTGATTTTACTAAAATGCTTCCAGTGTTTTTAGTTCTCATAATTATGAATTATTATATCACGATTACTAGAGAAGGAGTATCTAACACACTCATCACTTTATCGGGTTTTACTGAGAATCCATGGGCCTGTTATGAGTCAGCCAGCTGTCAGGATCTGCGTTTTGCCTCACATGTCAAGGGCTCATCATGACAAGTTCTAATGATGATTATTACAAGGATAATACAGAATTTAATTTTTTAAAAACTATAAAATTTGTCTAATTTAAATAACTTTCAAATTAATATCTTACCCTAGCATACCATTTTCAGACTTAGAAAGAGATGCCACAGAGTTTAAGGCCAGGGTGAGCTGGACCATGTCTGTCTGTAACCACTTGAGCCAGTCCTTCTCATTAGCTAATGATCCAGCAGAGTAAATCAAATTAAATTCAGAGACAAGATACAGAAGCAGCCTAAACAAAGGTTGAGAAAGCCAAGGGTTTATTATTTGAGTACAAAAAGCCACCAAATTAGCTAGGAAAACAATATTTATGAGGTGAAGTGAAGAGATCTAATCTTCAAATTATAAATTAGCACATTAAATTCTAAATGGTTACCCATGTTTAACTCTCTCCCTATTTTCACGTCTTCACTCATTTGAAACTAATTCTAATCCAAACTCTTGACTCATCTTCCAATCTGAGTTTGCCATTTTGGCACCTTTCTGTGAGACTCTGTGCAACCTCTCTGAGCTTAAAGAAAGAACTGAAATTCACTTAGTCTAGATGTTAAAAATAAGTTTGTAATATTAACTAAAGCTTTCAGAAAAATGATACCGTCAATAAGTTTGCTGCTGATTTACTACATGATTAGTTCATTCTGTGTCTCTCTCTGTGTCAGTGCTGTAAGGACTTCAAACAAATGTGCAACAAGAGTAGTAACTATGAATGTAAAAATAATAGGTATTTGTCCAAGGATGTAGCTCAATGATAAAGCACATGCCTAGCATGTGCAAGGCCTGAGTTCACTGTCTAGAACAAAAGTTCATATACACATACATACTTGCATATACACATACATACATTTTCAATAGATCAGAATAGATGATAAATATTAGATTCAAAAGCTATTGTTTTCACCACATTAGAGCCCATTATGATTTGTCAAAGATATCCAGAAGAACTTCATAATGAACGGAACAGTTCTGAGATCACGCAAGATTTAATTCTCTAAAGTACCTACAATCAAATTTGAGTCACCAAGACTTTTGTTTCTACAAAACTATTTTTTTAACTTCTTTTCTCTTACCCATCACATAAGCAGATCTCTAGTCAGGAATTTCATGAGAACCAAAAACGGTTAACAAATTAAATTGTAAACACAGGCTAGCAAGAAAGATTGTTTACATTTGGTAAACACAGTTTTCTAAACAACATTTTGGCCATACTATTCCACAAACTTTAAAGTTCATTCTCTAGGTTCTCTCTCTCTCTCTCTCTCTCTCTCTCTCTCTCTCTCTCTCTCTCTCTCTCTCTCTTTCTCTCTACCTCTTGCAGTGTGCATATGTGTGTGTGCACGCATGTGTACAAATGCATACACACACATGTGTACAGATGTATTCACCAGTGCATGTGGATACTAGAGATCAACTTTGGGTGTTTTCCTAGATTGCACTTTACCTAATCTGCTGAGATAGTCTCCCACTAACTCTGGACTAGCTAGACTGACTGGTCACCCCTGGATTCTTCCTGTCTCCACCTTCAAGTTCTGGAAATATAGGCACATGCTGCAATGTCCACCATTTTATGTGGGTGCTGCAGAGCTGAACTCAGGACCTCAAGCCTGTATGGCAAGCAACATTGAGCCATCTCCCTAGTTCCTAGGTGTTAACGTTCTAACTTGCAATCACATTGACTTAAAATACATTCTTTTTGCACTTCTCTCAATCTTATCAGACTGTCATACAAAAATAAAGCAGTTTGCACAGCTGTGGAATAGCTGCCACCTGACTTAGAGCAATTGTGACATGCCAGATTGTAAAATACTATTGATTACTTAATACACAGCCAAGATGTTTCAGTTTTGTAAATGTCTGTCTTGAGATCAATGATCCTTATTCATGGCACTTTATAACTGAGAATCTGAGAACCTGACCCCAGTCCCTCCTCCCCAGCACTTTGCATTAGCTTTCCCACTTCCACACAGTTCTCACTCTCTCCATGTTCTCCTTCTCAGGAAATGCTCCTTCCACTTTCCCTGTCCTTCCATCAGATACTCATGATTCTTTAGTGTCTCCCACCATTGTGGTTAACTTTCAGCCTTGTACAGAGTATGCTTCCTTCTGTTTTGTGTACACATTGCTGTGTGTACTTTGAAAACACAGACAGTCCTTATGCATTCATTTCTTTACTTGTTATTTACATACGATTTTTATTTATTATTTACTCATTATTTCTTTACTTATTCATATGAGATAGAGACTAATATATATATTATATGATTAAGTCAATGAGATTATAGAATTATTTACATTTCAGTGAATGTTCTTTCTAAGAATTCAAAAGGAAAACATTTTTATATCACAAAATATTTAATGATTTTTTTCTTACTCTTTTTTTAAAAAAAAACAGCTGTTCATTCAGTGAAATAAAATGAAAACTAGATATATTTCCAACACTCATTTCCAAGCACTGAAATTCCTGAGTTGAGATCTACCAGCACACCTTGATCATAAAGTGTATTAGAAATATCATCTTTCAAAGGGAAAAAGACAAGGAAGGCAGATGGTTCAGCAGATAAAGCACTTGCTAAACAAAACTGACTACCTGAGTTCAAGTCTAGAATCCTGGTAAAAAGCCAGATTAATGCTTACAAAATTGTAATCCCAGCATTTCCATGGCAACAAGATGGGTGTTGGGGACAGAATGGGCCAGAAGATTGCTGGCTAGATAGACTGGAAGTGAGCAACGCAACAGCAAAGACAAGACAAACAAAGAGGATGGCAAAAACTGACTCCCAAAAGTTGTCCTCCCACAACTGAGAGTGATATCGATGAATGTGTGCCTCCCCACATCGACAGATACACTAAGTAAACTTTTTATTTAATAAAGTGAAAAAGAAGACAGTTCTTAGTGTCATTTTTTCAATAAAATCTTGAACCACATTGAGCAACAATTTTATGACAATATCCATCATACAAGGAATCCTACAAAGAGGCTGTTCAAGATATGTCAAGAGCCTCCTTCTTTTTACCCTGTTTGCCAGCCAGCCTGTTGGTCTGGCACAGTTTTATAAATGCAGATAAGAGGCATGCAACACACAAGTCAAAAACAAGAAAAGCAACAAGCAGGGAACTACTATTTCTGCATTATTTTCCCAGTCTCAGCCCCACATATCATACGAGAAAGGTTGCATGATTTCTGAACACATAGCAAGTCATGTTGTTAGGAAATAAAATATTTGATACATTAAAGACCTGACTAGTAAAACAAAGTCAGTTCTATAATGTTACAACACATGCATTCTTTTATCACATTTCAACGCTTTATTTTAAAAAGAGCATATTGGAAAGACGATGTCAGTACATAGTATTCAAGCATCTTGTCAATTGCACATTAAAATAAATAGGAACCTAATATAAAGAGAAGAAATGTGTCCTAAATTAAATTAGTCAACTAATATGTCAGTTAATCCAATGGAAAGTTGTAGCAACCTGTCTATATGGACATGAATCATAATCAATACAGTCAAAGATTGAGATGTGTGTAATGTATATTTTGTGGTTTTCCCGTAGATATAGTTTTCTGCATTTGTTCTTTTTCTTGTTCATGAAGTCGTATATAATACAGTATTTGTATTAACTTTTACTTATTTCCTAATACAATCTTACTAAGGTAGGAAGAGATACCTAATGTATCACTCATACTAAGGTAGGAGGGGAATTTTCAAGAATTTCAAGTGAATTTCTTATTTGCAAGACAAGTGTTACAGAAGAACTAATTTTTATGTGATAAACTAGTCATAAATAAGCCAGTTCTTAATTTTTCACTCAATATGCAAGCTTATTTCCTACAGACCATTGTTAGTTACCATTCCCTTTCCCCAAATTTCAACTAATCTGTCCTTTTGAAAGTACAATCTTTTTTTTGGTTTGTGTTGCTGAAATAAAACCTAATTGTAAAAATCCAGAATTATTTGTTATCCTACCTTGTCATTCCTGGTTGGAAGCCATTGTTTACCTTGAGTTGACTATGTGTCCATGAAATATTACCTTCTGAGATACTTATTGTCTTAATTAGAGTTTGCATTGCTGTGAAGATACACTATGACCAAGGCAACTCTTAAAAAGGCCAACATTTCACTGGGGTTGCTGTACAGGTTTAGAGGTTCAGTTCATTATCAACATGATGGGAAGCATGGCATTGTGTAGATAGGCTTGGTGCTGGAGGAGCAGAGAGTTCTACATCTTAAAGGTAAGCAAAATGAGACTGTTCTCTGCAGGCAGCTAGGTGGATAGTCTCTCAAAGCCCACCCCCACAGTGACACACTTCTTCCAACAACGTCATACCTCCTAATAGTGGCACTGCCTGGGTCAAGCATATTCAAACCACCACAGCTGTCATAGTTTTATACATATACATTGTGGGAGTTCTCTTCTCTTTTACATCTATGAAATACTTGTTTCTGGGATTCATCTTCTTCATCCTGATATTCAATGTAGTGTGTAGCCATTTCCATGGCAGTGAGCTGTTCGCCTTATCTCATTGTATCTCATGCTATAAAGGTAAAATCAGTACCATTGGTCAGATTTTCTGTATAAGCATTCTTTAAAAGAGGAAAGGAAGATGTTACAATCACATCTGCAGTTCCTGTAGGTAATTTTTTGAAAATGGTACCAATAGATGAAAGAATCTACAACTTTAAGACGTTGACAGATTATTGGCAAGTTGACACGAAATAGAGTAGTATTAATTAAGTTACACTCCAACTCTTCTCTCCGTTTTTGCCAACACTACTACATAATATCCATCGTTTGGCCAATTTGATAAGACGCCATTTAGAATCTGCATTTGATCTAATTTACCAGTGAGTGTGGCATTTTTCCTCTGTTCATTGGCTTCTGCATTTCACACCTCAGTTGTTTATTTACATCCTTGTTCGCCTTTGTAGTAGGGTTTTTAGGGATGGTGGTTGTAGGGTTTTCTTAAATATTTGTTTGCTAAGCTTTTAAAGAACATGATTAAAAAATCTGTTGTCTTTGAAATGGAATGCAACTAATTGCCGGGAGCCAAACCCATGAAATTACCTGCTGTTCTGGAAAACCTAGTCAGTTAAAGTAAAAGGTTAAGAAAGGACTTTTGCGGTCTCCGGCCCCAGGAACTTAAAGAATGTCTGGTATTTCCCCATCTTAGGCAATGAGGATACAATAGTGGGATAGCCTTAAAGCAATGATCCTTGCCAAACTTCCCATTTTGCTATTTATGCCTTATAACCTGCCATCTGAAATTAAAATTTGAGAACTTGATCAAAACCCTTGACTTGCTCTCCTTCTTTGTGTCTCTTGTCCTTTTATTCGTCTGCTCCCCCTCCCGATAGGCCCGCTCCCCCACCCTAGGTCCTCATTAAATTCCCCGCGGGTCCGGCAATTGGCACCCAACGTTTTGGGGCTCAGGGTACGGGAGACCTGATGAATGTCACCCATAAAATCACCGCTTCATCATGAATGTGAGAGAAGATCCGCGTTCTGATCACCACAGAGCCACCCACCTGTAGGACTAATCCCTTTAAGGAAGATCAGATAGAGCAAAGCAGTCGTGGGACAAGCAAGAAGTAAGCTTGATTTATTCTTAAAGGGTCTCAAGGCGTCCCTCAAGACACGAGAAATGTGGGTTAAGAAAAAAGATCTTAAAAAATTCTTTGATTTCATTAGTGATGTTTGTCCCAAGAAGGGACTATTGATGAGAAAAGATGGGCTAGATTCGGAGATTGCTTAAAAGATTTTTATAGAAACTTTTGTCCAGAAAAAGTCCCTGTTCAAGAGTTTTCTTATTGGAACTTAGTGAATGATATACTCAAGATCTATAAACAATGGCCAGATAGTCAAGAGATAGTAAAAGAGGGAGAAAAGTTCTTACAGCCACACTCCCGACCACCCTCTGTTTGTGAGTCCATTTCTATTTCCATGTCTAATTCAGAGATCCCTGCTGCCCTCCTTGAGGCTGCTGGAGCTGAGACAACACCAGCAAAAATTCCTCCCGTTAAAATTTATCCCTCCTTTGCAACGTTAAAATCCCTGGCCAAGAATGAGCCAGAGGATGGTCTCTTTCCCGAAGAAACATCATCTCTAGAAGAGGAGGTAGCCAAATATCATAATCCTGATTGGCCGCCCCTGCATTCCTTTTTGCCAGGTCCACCTCCTTATGCTACCTCTCATACACCTCTGGGGTATTTTGGCAGTGTGTCCCTCTCCCCTGAGTCCACCTCTCAACTTCCCCAACTAAAGTATTTGCCTTTTATATCTCCTTGGTTGCTAAGCTTATCCTTTTGGGACTCAAATAGAGTAACCAGTTTTTTGGTAAAGATTCTGATAAGATAATTGTGCTGTATTCTAAAAATCAACTAGATTGGTTCATGCAAACCACAGATAAGTGGCCTATATCTTGCTCCTCCTTTTTGGGAATAATTGATAAATCATTATACTGTTGATAAATTGCTTCAATTTGCTAAAGTTCATCCCTTTATTTTCACAGTTTACCTCCCCTCAACCAATATTAAATGCTTGCTTGATGTTTACTGATGGCTCCTCTAATGGAATGGTGGCTTACATTATTGATGGACAGGCTATCCCCATTTGTTCCCCCTTTAAATCGGCCCAATTTATAGAACTTTCTGCAGTAATAAAAGTGTTTCAATTATTAAAGGCTCACTCCTTTAATTTATATACTGACAGTGCCTATATTATTCACTCTGTTCCCAGTCTTGAGACAGTTCCATATGTTAGACCCTCCACAAATGCTGCCCCTCTTTTTTCTGAGCTTCAAAAATTGATTGCCTCTACATGCCACTCCTTTTTGTTGGACATCTCCATGCTCATTCTGATTTGCCTAGCCCCCTTTCTAGAGGAAATGCCTGTGCAGATGCTGCCACCTGCTTGACCTTCCCTGTGTTGATAGGCTCTGTAGAACAGGCCCAGAAGAGTCATGCCTTGCATCACTTAAATGCTCAGACCCTTTGCCTACTTTTTAAGATCACTCATGAACAGGTACACCAGACTGTTAAACAATGCCCCACCTGTGTCATACTTTTGCCCACTCCCCACCTTGGCGTTAATCCCAGAGGTTTGGTTTCTAATGAAATATGGCAAATTGATGTCACATATATTCCTGAATTTGGCAATCTTAAATATCTTCATGTTGCTATAGATACCTTTAGTGGATTTATTTTTACTACCTTACATACTGGAGAGGGTTGCAAAAATGTTATAGCCCATGTTTTAAATTGTCTTTCCATCATGGGTAAGCCTAAAATTATTAATGGTCCCAGCTATACTGGAAAAAATTTTCAAGAGTTTTGCTGCCAGTTACAAATCAGACATATTACTGACATTCCCTATAATCCCCAAGGACAAAGCATTGTTGAACGTGCCCACCAGACTATCAAAAATACTCTACATAAGTTAAAGAAGAGGAAGTTATACCCCTAGAAGGGGTCTTCTAGAAATACTCTCCATCATGTCTTGTTTGTTCTCAATTTTCTAAATCTGCATGCTCATGACAAATGGAAGGACCCTTACCTTTAAATGGAACAGCCCAGACCCAGTTCTCATACAGGGCCAAGGATCAATATGTCTGTATGATACCAAAGAATGTTCGGCTAGATGGCTGTCAGAAAGATGAGTGAAACAAATAGATATCTCCACAAAGCCAGACCCTATTATAGATAAAATGGATAACAACTGAGATCCAGAGAAGAGAAATCTCCCTGAGAATTCTTTATTATTATTATTATTCCTCCTCTTCCTCCTCTTCCTTCTCTTCCTCCTCCTCCTCCTCCTCCTCTTCCTCCTCCTCCTCCTCCTCCTCCTCTTCTTCTTCTTCTTCTTCTTCTTCTTCTTCTTCTTCTTCTTCTTCTTC
>NW_021604767.1:4587915-4635847 GCF_004785775.1 Grammomys surdaster
TCTTCTTCTTCTTCTTCTTCTTCTTCTTCTTCTTCTTCTTCTTCTTCAATTTCCAGATGAAAATGAGCCACCTGTGGTGCTTGCTATTGGAGGTTCTGATCCTGATGCTGGCCTTGGGACTTGTAAGAGCAAGTGATAATAATCCCCATCAGCCCTTTAATTTGACCTGGCAAGTAATTAATGGAGAGGGTGACACTGTATGGAGCACTTCTCAGGTCACACACCCTGGCACTTGGTGGCCCAGCCTTTACCATGATCTCTGCAAATTAGCCATAGGTGCCCCTGCTAATTGGAACCTGGAAGGGCATACAGATTTTTCAAAAAGCTCCCTCTTCACCCTCTCCTCCTGGCAGACATGGCCTCAACCCTTGGGGTGGGTGGGGCACAAAAGATAGAAGGAGCATGTTAAGAGTGCTTCTCTTCACACTGGGCAGTGGTGGCGCACGCCTTTAATCCCAGCACTTGGGAGGCAGAGGCAGGCGGATTTCTGTGTTCTAGGCCAGCCTGGTCTACAGAGTGAGTTCCAGGACAGCCAGGGCTACACAGAGAAACCCTGTCTCAAAAAACAAAAAAAAAACAAAAAAAAAAAATTGCTTCTCTTCTATGTTTGCCCTGGCTATCACAGTGATCACTATTTGAGTCCACAGTGTGGAGGTAAAAGTGAATTTTTTTACAAAAACTGGGGGTGTGAAACAAGAGGCGACACCTACTGGTGCCCCTCCTCCTCCTAGGATCTTATCACTGTTGCTGCTAATTATACACATCATAAAACAGAAGGTCAAGGAAACCCAGGTTGGACTAACATTCCAGACTGTTCAGATTGGTGTCACCCACTTCGTATCCGGTTTACAGACCAAGGAAAAAAGAATAGTAGATGGACCAGTGGCCATTCTTGGGGTCTAAGGCTGTATAAGGAGCGTTTCAATGATGGCCTACTATTTACAATAAAGTTGTTGATACAACCACCTGGGGTTGGTGGGCTGACAATGCCTATTGAACCAAATCATGTCTTAAGTCCCTTACCCCCACAAAAACAGCCATCTAATCTTGTTCCTACCCTTTACCCCACTACTCCCCCTCCTTCTGGTGATGCCTTTAAACCTGATACTCGACATTTTATTCTTGAGGACTTAATAGGATCTTTTTAGTGTTAAATCATTTCTGACCTGAACTCACCAAATCCTGTTTGTTATGTTATCATTCTAGTCCACCCTTTTATGAGGGAATTGCTGTTAGTTCTGAAGGCACTGAGACCCAAGATTCCTCCTTATGCAGATGGAATCAACAGCAAGATGTAAAGCTAACACTGAATGCGGTCTCAGGTCAGGGACAGTGTGTTGGTAATAAGGTCCCTTCCACCCATGTTCATTTTTGCAGTAAGATAATTTCTATGCCTCCTCTTCCTCTGCCTACCTTCTTCCCACAAATGATACTTGGTGGACTTACAGCGGTGGTCTTACACCTTGCATTTATATTCCAAATTTAGTGAATAACAATACAGCATTTTGTGTACTTGTACAGTTGATTCCTAGCTTAACCTATTATACTGAAGAAGGTTTTGCTCAGGCATGGGACCCTGTTGCTGATCATGCCCTGCTTAGGACAAAGCCTGAGATCATAACAGCCGTTACCTTATCTGTCCTCCTTGGCCTCGGTACTGCTGGGGCTGGGACAGGCATAGCTTCTCTAGTTCTTTCAAATAGGCACTACTCAGATCTTCAACAGGTCATTGACAAGGACATCAAACAGCTAGAGTTTGGCATCACTAATCTGGAAAAATCCCTTGTTTCACTGTCTGAAGTGGTCCTCCAAAATCGCAGAGGGCTCTATCTGCTTTTCCTTCAGCAAGGGGGCTCTGTGCTGCCCTCAAGGAGGAATGCTGTTTTTATGCTGACTACATCAGGGTAGTTAGAGATAGTACAGCCAAGATCAGAGAGAGATTAGAATGTCGAAAGAAACAATGAAAACAAGAAGAGGGGTGGTTTAAAAACTGGTTTTCTGCCTCTCCTTGGCTTCCCACCCTTCTCCCTTCCATCCTGGGCCCTGTGGTCGGTCTCCTTCTTCTTTTGGCTTTCAGCCCTTAGGCCTTCAGTAGATTTATGGGCTTTATAAAACAGCAATTGACTCCATGTAATCTAAACCTCTACAAGTACATTATCATAGGCTTGATTTGGCTGATAGAGGCCTGGCTGAGCCTTGCGATGATATATTTCCTTTAGGAGCTGCATCGAACTCAAATCTATGCATGTTGGTTTGGTATTGAGTGGACACAACGTGGGTACTTGATGAGGTGTGAGGCTAAGCACTGCAGGGGGAGGACCTTATAGTCCGCTTCTGAGCCCCCCAAGAAGCAAACCTGATTACATAGAGGTTGGTGTTGACTTCTTGTGTCTCAGAAAGTGGTCAACTAGGACCCTCAAAATCCTATGCAACCCATGAGACAAATAACTCTCTCCTCCCCAAAAAGACACCATTACAAATGATACTGGATCAGGTCAATACTTACCCCTTCTGGTTAATGTCCACTCATCTCTCAGTGAGATCTCCTAATGTCCACCTTTGCTTGCCAGCCTCATTAAATACTGTTAAAAAGGAAGAGATGCCTGGAGCCAAACCCATGAAATTATCTACTGTTCTGGAAAACCTAGTCAGTTAAAGTACAAGGTTAAGAAAGGATGTTTGCAGTCTCAGGCCCCAGGAACTTAAAGAATGTCTGGTATTTCCCGGAAGCCAGTCAGGATAGTGGTATGGTCTTAGGCAATGAGGATACAATAGTGGGATAGCCTTAAGCAATGATCCTTGCCTAAACTTCCCATTTTGCTATTTATGCCTTATAACCTGCCATCTGAAATTAAAATTTGAGAACTTGATCAAAACCCTTGACTTGCTCTCCTTCTTTGTGTCTCTTGTCCTTTTATTCGTCTGCTCCCCCTCCCGATAGGCCCACTCCCCCACCCTAGGTCCTCATTAAATTCCCCACTGGTCAGGGCAACTAATTCACTCAAAACTCTTTTAGATTTAAACAATGGCCTGGTCAACTGAAAAGAAAAAGAAAGAAAGAAAGAAAGAAAGAAAGAAAGAAAGAAAGAAAGAAAGAAAGAAAGAAAGAAAGGAAGGAAGGAAGAAAGAAAGAGGGAGGGAGAAAACAAAGGAAATAAAGGAAGAAAGGAAGGAAGAAGGAAGAAAGAAAGAGATAGAAAGAAATAGAAATAGCAGGTTTTGCTTCTACAAATTATTTTGAAGTGTTTGAAAATTGTTTGGTTAATTTAGAGAAGTTGGGTGTTAGTAAGTTTAAAAAAAAAATAAAGTAAGAGGGGGCTGGCCATTTAGAAAGCACAAAGGGGAAGCCAAGCTGCCAGCCCACTAAGGTATAGAATGCCACTGAGGCTTTAGCAAGACAAGAGAGCCTTCTGGAGCTTTAGTGCTGGTGAATCCTATTAAGAGCCTATGAAGACCACCAAGCTCTTTTATCTTTCTTGTGAAGAGAAAAAGGCCTCTAATAAAGAATAACACAAATCTATAAAAACTATCAAGACTATTTTTACATATGTAAAATGTAATTATAATATCAATTAAATGGAAAGGTGACATTTAATGGATATGGTAATATTGCATGAAGAGTCTCTTTGAAAATTTAGGACATCTCAGAATTAGTGTCAACCCAAGGTCATAATCTATTTCCTAGGTGCCCAAACCAAAGTTTTAAAACAAGACAGTGAAATCAAATCACTAGAGGATTCTTAAGAAGAAAGGAAGTCCAGATAAAAACAAATAATAAAGAGTCTTTGTCTGAAAAAAATTTGGAAAAATGATAAAAAGCAATCTTTTTTTTTACTTCATTTCATGACTTTAAAATATTCAAATATATTTATAACTATTGGAGACTGCACGTTCTTTTGAATGCTCTTGAAGAGGAATTTAAATTCTTCTCCCATGCGATTACCTGCATTTGCAAGGTCAGTGTGAGAAAGAGGCCAAGTTGTAACAATGCAATGATATCTGCCGTCTCCGATTAAAGAGAAAGAAACACCCAGCTGACACCGGGAAGGGCTGACACATGCAGGGGTGTGATTATAAGACCACTGTCCCTGGAGAGCCTGGGAGAAATAAGATCTGTATCTCTAAAGACCATTCTGGAGATGAGAGTATCTGTTAGTGAACACAAAGAGACAGGGTGCCCATATTTCTCAGCTCTAAACATGATGCTAAGCGTAGCTGGGTGCCATTAGTGTGGTTGGGCCGAAGGGTAGTGATCTAGACAGGCTTTGTTCTCCTCGGTAAGAACTAATGCATTTCAAGTCAGTAATCAGCATTGTCTGTGCATTTGCTCAGCTAATCTTCTGGCAACGTGTGATGAACAATCTGTCTATTGACTGGCTCAGCAGTTGCTGGCCCCTCCACCCTCACTCCACGTTGATCCCTGCCTCCTTTTTGCTGGCTGCTCTTTTTTTTTTCCCCTAGAAAAGAAGGATATAAAGAGCTGTCCGTTCTCCTCCCCTCCCCCAAGTTACAATTCCCACTCTTCAGGCCGTTCCTCTACCTTCCCCCCACCCCCTTACACTTTGTGATTCTTTCTGGAATTCAAAAAATGCTGCCCAATTCTTGGCACTTGGCTACTTTCTGAAACTCTCGCCTTCCTTCCACCGCTTCCCAAATAAGAGGTGTGTTTCTATTGTCTTTCACATCTGTGTGTGTGTGCATGCTGAGAAGGGCTTGTTTATAGGAAATGGGAACATTTTGGTAACATCTGTCATCACTTCATCCAGAAAATACTTGTGATTAGCAGTTTGTATTAGGAGTAAGAGCAGGCAGTCAGAGAGACTGGCCTATTTATTATTCCGATAAATATGTGGATTTGCTCGTGGAGCCTTTGACAACAAACACAAACTTAAGGCAGCAACATGAAAACTCTAGATTTCCTATTTGACAAATTTGTTTACCATTTACAAAAGTAGGAATGAAAAAAAACAACAAACAAACAGAAAACAAAAAACAAAAAAACCCAAGAGAACAAATGTGCTGAGACCCAGGCTAGATTTACTTGTAAAAGAAGCTGAATTATACAATGTGCTTAATTATAATTTTAAAGTTACTAGCACAATGCAAAGTATGATTGCTTGAGAGTACAAAACTCGAGTTCTTCGGTTTGTGCTAAGTAGTTCACAATCAGCTCCAACCAAATGTACATTCATTTGTGAGGGACAAAGCGTGAAAGACAATCAGGCAATTACCTGTATTTCTCCTTAGCCTCACCTTCTGGTCTTAACCACAGGTAACTAGATAGAATGAATCCAAACAAGGTACAATAAAGTTTCATATAGGCAGAACGCTTGCACGAATGGTATTTTTACTCATTTAAACCTCTCTCTCCCAGATCCCGCTGTTTCTTGGTTTCTGTAAAAGAAAGAAACACAGATTTCACTAACTCTCCCAGATCCCGCTGTTTCTTGGTTTCTGTAAAAGAAAGAAACACAGATTTCACTAACCAGAACAGCAAAGTTCTGGAGAGAAAAACATTCCCCTGACGAAATCAGGATCTTGGGCCAAAAGCCACTGGTTACACACTCAGGATTTCTGTGCATGCTCACTTACTGTGTGTAAGCTCAAAGTTCTTTACAGAGTGATTCTAGAATGTCTTTGATTTTGCCTTGTAGGGATCCCACACCAGATGGAAAGCTCTGTTAAGTTTAAAAAACTTTATTCAGACACCTTCCCTATCCAGTGGATATGCTGTAACTCCTCCAGACTTTCTGCTCAGTCCTAGAACTTGAGAGTCTCTTGGGTGAATATAATTGAGTTTTATAAACTTCAAATTTTAGGGAATCAATGAAAGTAACTTAAAACCAGTAGATGGTTGGAGTAAGTATTACAGCCACTATGGCACCGCAGCAGTTACCACAGCTCTCTCTGTATGAGCTCTTACTCATATTGTATTGCCAGTTTTCAATAGCTGATTCTACCATCTGGTGAACTTTGAGTCCCTAAAAAAAAGCTTTAAAATAGTTTTCACTCTTATTTTCAATCATCTGTCCAATAAGGCAAATACACACACACACACACACACACACACACACACACACACACCGACTCACACCCATGGGCCTCAAACAATGCTTGACAAATGGTGGACAACTGGGCAGAAGATGTAAAGGAAAAAGCACTTTCCTGGTGGGTGTGTGACTGTGGGTTCCACTTTCAGTACTACCATCACCCCACCAAAACAACCTAAACCACAATCAATCACACTTGGTTACAAGTACTAATATGTGAATTAGCGTAGAGGAAGTGACAAAAGAGTTTGAATGTCAACCTAGCTTGGCTTCAGCCTTTCCCTGTACATAATTTCCTTTTAAACCATTCTCCCTTTTCCTCTTTTGACCAAGGATCTTATAGGAAGTGTGTCTACATGCTGTTTGCAAGTAGAAGTCTCCAAGACAACTAACTAAAAGTCTTAATCATGTATGTGGTTCCAAAAGGAAGCCTAGAGATGGAAATCACACACACACACACACACACACACACACATACACACTTTTAAATAATTTTATTATGCAGTATCAATATTTTACTTAAAAAGGCAAGCAAATTTAGAAAGCCTAAAAACACATGTACAATAAAATGGAAAATTTCTGAAGCCTTTACTAAGACAGTTACCATGTTTTCTTGTTTTATTCTGGCTTGCTAACAAGTTCCAGTAGGACCATCTCTTGCTAATGATGGTTTTTAAAGTGCTCAGCATTCTCTTGAGAAAAGACTTTTGAGTACTCAATGCCTAGTCACTTCAGTTTGTCGAATGACTCATTTTAAAAAGCTTCTGCCTTCTGAATCTTTATTAGAGTTACAAACATAAATTCAATCTTCAATTGCTTTGTACCTTTTGTCCTATAAGAAAAGATTTTGCTCCATGAAAAGGAGATATAGTCCAGAACACAGCTGCTCAGGATGCACACAGACACACTCCATTACAGAAAAATTCTCCACCTTGCAGATGAACTCTCTGGGTTTCAAACGAAGGGACCCTGGGAAACTGGATCTCATTATCTTATGCAAATACGTTCTTTATTTTTGTTTTATTCCAATAGACTGTTACTACCAAATTATTGAGGCTTCTTGCTATTGTGTAAACCACCTAGTATGCTGTTTTGTTATAGCTTACCATGCTAACTAATACAGAGAGGAAACAGGACAAGTAACAAAGAAACAAAAGCTTCCAACCTATTGTTGTTTATGTTTTCTCACCTGTGCACCAAAAGATGATCAGTGTCCAGTCCTTAACTACTTTTGACATTGAGCTAGAAATCTTTGAAAATAGCATGAAATTCACTGACTTTTTCTTTTGGAGAATAGAGCAAGTTATCATGATCATGTTCACATAACATTATGTCATGTTCACACAAACTTCTGTCAGAGCTTGTATTAGCCAGAGTTTTCCAAATAATCAAGACCAATAGCATGAATTCATAGTGTGAAGGAGGCTTTATTATACTGGCTTACATGATACTGGTTGCGTAGACAACAATGGCCTCTGCATCAGGAGAAGCTGCCAGCTGGTAGCTGCTCAATCAACAAGGCTAGATACCTCAGCAGTTCCATTCTGGTGCTGAAAGCTTGACACATTCCTAAAGAGCCATTGACCTTCAGTCAATGTTGGAAGACCAAGTAAGGGGGTTGCTGACGTCATAGCAACAGCAACAACAATAAGAAAAATGGACGTACAGCAAAGAGTAAACGCACATAGAAAGGCACTCCCTGATTGCTCGTTGCACTCCTCTTTATACCTGGGATCCTAGCGGAAGGTTCTATCCTCTGGAGGAGACTCTCCTCTCACTCAACCCTTCTTGGAGAGGCTTTCTCAGGCGTGTGACATGTCTAAGACCTTGTCTTTTGATTCTAAATCCTATCAAATTCATAAAATTTACCACCCCAAGTCTTAAAAGTTTCCTCACAATTTTCAAAAAATTCCCCTTGCAAGTATCAATATCCTAATTTTCTTTTAGATTTATTTATTTTATGTATATGAGTAAGATGTTTTCATGCACATCAGAGGAGGGCATCAGATCCCATTACAGATGGTTGTTAGCCACCTTGTGGTTGCTGGGAATTGAACTCAGGACCTCTGGAAGAGCAGCAGTGCTCTTAACCACTGGGCTATCTCTCCAGCCCCAATATTCTAATTCTTAATTTCTTAAAAATAAATGAATGAATGAATAAATAAATAAATAAATAAATAAATAAATAAATAAATAAATGGATATGGAATTGTTATTTTACTTCATGGATTATCACCACCATGTAAATGTGTGAATAGAGAAGTTAAAAATGAACAACCTTCTCTCCTCGAATTGGGGAGTTAATAAAGACAAAATACTCACCCTGAAATGATGGACCAAACCTTGTTCTTATCTCTGCTTCAAAATCATGAGAGAAAGTAAACCAGGGAAGTAGACAAGGATATAACAAAAGTTTAAAAGTACGATTTATTTTAGTTTATTTATTACATTTACAGTAGTTTCTTTCTTTGTGTGTGTGTGTGTGTGTGTGTGTGTGTGTGTCTATGTGTATTTGTGGGGGACAGAAGAAGGAACATGTTTGCCCCCAGCATGCCAGTGAAGGTAAGAAGACAGTTTGCAGGGTCTGCTCTTACCTTAAACCATGGGAGACTGAAAACTGAACTGTGGTCATCAGTCTTGGTGGCATTGATTTACTCACTTTGCCATCTCAAGTTCCCAAACTTTACTTTGAAAATAGGACTTAAGACATACATGTTTATTTAGGGTAGAAACAAAATGGTAGGTATAGTTGCTTGACTGACACACTTAAACTATTTGACAGGCAATTTAATAGTCTCCTTCAGGAGCCACAAAACAAGTGCTAATGGCATGCTTGCTATGGGTTCAAGGATATTTAAGTAAGAAGGAATTTCAGGAAAAATGGAAAACAAATCATTAAAAATGGTTGAAAGCAGAGAAGGACAATGCTAGGGCAGAGAAGACAGTGTGCACTGAAAGGCCTTGGGGTCTTAGGGTTTCTTTCTCTTAATAAGCTTATACAAGGAGATAATATATGTCCAGTACATAAAAAGATAAGCTTTGGAGTTAGTTGACCTGAGCTTAAATCGTATCTCTTCTCTTTGCCTGTATAATCTTTTGTGTAATACCTTAATATTTAATGTTGCTGTACCATTTCTTTTCTTGGATAGTGAAGACCATCATGAGGAGAAACTGAGGTAACCTGTGCCTTACCCTGTACTAGGCCTTCAGAACAATCCAGAAACCTAAACTGTGCTTATACTGGTTCAACACTATTCCAGTGTTATATAAATAGCTCCGTGTTCCAATCTGTGAAACTTAGGAAGCTGATCATTTAGAAAGCAGGTAGCACATGGGCCCACCTGTGTGTACCTCCTGGTACAAGCTGCACACGTGGGTACAGCTTCAAGTACTTGAAGCCACACTGGTGTCATAGCAGTGGGGACAAAGCTCAATCTGATTTTCTTTATTTCCCATAGAACAAATTGAACTGGCTAGAATCTGCTGGTTTCAAATGCAATCCCTTGAATTTTATTTCTTTTCTCTCTTAAAAGGTATTTTATTGAATAACACCGACCCCGTTTGTTTTCTGATTCCCATTTCTGAAGCTGCTTTGCCAAGACAACACCATCAATCAAGGAGAGAATGTGTCAGCAGGGGGGCTTCTCTTCTTTTGCTGAGGGTCTTTGGTGTTTGTTTTTCAACAGAAACTGAGCTCTGAGTAAACACAAATTTTTATTTCAGAGTAAATGCCTCTGAGTTCCGCAGCACCTTTTGTTTTCTGGGAATGTCAATTTTATTTTGGTTCCCAAGTTGACAGAAAATGAAAGAAATCATTTGAAGAACTACATTTACTTCTTGTGGCAAAAAGAGAACTGTGGAAACAGCCAAAATGTTCAGTAAAGCAAGACATTTGCTAGATAAATGAAAATTTCACAAGCTGAACAATGAACACAGGTACACACTCGAGGCCACAAAGAAGAGGGAAAAGCATCCAAAAACGGCAGCCTTCAGTGTAAAAATGTCTGCACTGTGATGCTTCTCTGTGAAGACTGTAAACTGAAAACGGACAGATTTGATCCCTTCCCCCACCACACCCCTAGAAAGTCTTTGCTCCAGGTTCATGTCCCATCTTCTGAAAAAAACAGGAACTTGAACATAAATATGGAGCCCAAGTGCTCAGATCCGGAAAAAGACTCTTATTAGTGAGGTGCTGAAACACTGACCTCCGTAGGAGCACCACAGACCCGTAGGAAATAACTTCAGAGCCTTAACTGCCCAGAGGATACAGGAAACCCGCTTGATCTGTTACATGTTAATTTAATGACTGCTTCTAAGCATCTGCCAGCATAGGCTCTCCAGGCTCCCTAGGCTCCATCCTTGACTTCACCATCATTCATCCACCCACCCAGTCCTTCCACTCGGCCTGTACAAAGTTATCTACCAGTTTAAGTTTTAATGAACACAGCTTAAAGAAGCACAAAATCAAGAGGAAGGTTGGCAACTCTCTGCTGAATTTGTGCTCCATCCATAGACAATCCCCCATTTAGAAGCTAGAGTGGATTGTTTGGCTGTGAATGGTGTGAATTTCCTCTCCAAGTGGCCCAAAAGCTAAGAGAATGACCACGTTGTACTGAAGAGGCCTGCTCTGAGAGTTTTGAGGCCAGTAAATAAAATCATACATCGTATTCCTTCAGGAGAGGTCAACTTGCTTTATGCACACTATCTAATCAATTCTCAAAGCATTCCATTGAAATGAGGTCAAGGCAGCTCCAACACTCATTTTACAGATGGATAACCTGAGGTTCCCAAAGGTTAAAACAGTTTTCAAGGTCACCTTAGGCCAATTCCACACAACTGCAACTACCTGGGCAATGGAGGCAAAGAAACAGACAGCAGGCAGGTCGTTGAGACAGACAGCAAGCTGCTTTTGTCAGGAATACTGTGCCCAGTCACTAAAGAAGGACAAGGACCAGGCCAGAAGCTAGCCAAATAACCTGCCTATGTTCCCAGATTCCTCAGATGATTGACAATTTTCTATTCAACTGGAAACTGCTAGGCAGAGAGAGAGAAAACAGCAATGAGGTCACAGATTTGCTATTTATAGGATATCAGCCACCACACTCAGCTGCTTTTTCTGGTAAGGTGAATATTGAATGTAATTTTCTTTCTCCAACTTCATCCAGAGAAACTAGTTTCAGAAAAGGAAATTATAGAATTTAATATTTCTTGTGACATGGTGATTTGCTTTGTAACAGTCTCAGCAACGTTTACCACATATCCATCTGGGCTTATTGACCATAAATAAAAACTCAGTCACATTCTTTCTTGCTCCATAGATTTTCCTTCTTCTCTCTCTTTCTTTCTTTCTTTCTTTCTTTCTTTCTTTCTTTCTTTCTTTTCTTCTTTCTTTCTTTCTTTCTTTCTTTCTTGCTATTTTTCTTTCTTTCTTTCTTAAAAAAGCAAGCAATAAGCATTCCATGAGGTGTTTGTTTGTTTGTTTGTTTTTGTTTTTCCCTGTTTGTTTGTTTAATTTCCTACATGGAAAATGTTCAATGTATTTGCAATGTGAGTACAAAACAGAACACCAGTGTGGAGAAAAGCAGACAAATAAATAACAGGACCGTTTTATGAGGCAGGGCCTCTGAGGTAACGCTGTTTGCCAGTTAAGTTTCAAGAGTTAATTCCTGTGAAACTACACTTCCTCACTTTTCTTTCAGCAGTCTTGGATCTGAGGTATGCCAGGGCTTCCGAGAATGAGGGGGAGGGTCAGCCGGAAGCGTCCAGCCTTTTGATGTAGATTGATGCATGACAGTAGCCCCAGCTTAGCTAGAGATCAAGTTTTGTTTCTCTTCAGCTTCCCTCCTAGCTCCTGGGGAGACTTAGTTGAAGGAAGCACTCCATTCCACAGTCCTGGACCACACTAAAAAATGGCTGGTGTGTTCTGTGACTCACCAACCACAACCAAAATTGCCGAAATCTGAGGATATTTTAAAAAAGAAAAAAAGCAAAAAACAAAAAACAGGCACCCAAGAGCTTTCAAGGCTCAACATAAGAGGTAAAGAAATGAGGGGAAACTTCCCCAGGGACATCTCCAAGCTTGTATTTGGGATGAGACTGGAGGACAAGAAAATAACTATGAGTCAACTGCTCAGAATCTTGGGGCCTTCTAACCAAGCAGTAGCTACTGCAACAAAGGCTGACCTGGTTCCAGAACACTGCTGTTGGCTCATGCATTGATCAGATCAGAGATTTTCATATTTGTGTGGAGATGCCAATTACTTAAAAGTCATTCCATTCACAGATTCCCAGCCAGGCCCTACTGATGCATTATTGCAAGTACATCTGCACCCTAACCAGAATCTCATAATCTTATGACCTCACTGTGGCGGCTGAGAAATTCATCAATAACACTTTGGGGTATATTTTCAGAGCCTGTTACACACCTAGCCTACCAAAACACCACATTCAACTTTGTATTTGATGAATATGGCAGCAGCCTAGCTAGCATATAATCCAAGTAAAGGACTACAAACAAACAAGCCTATAAGATCTCATTTAGACACTTAAAAAAAAAAAACTCAAAGGAGAGAGCAATTACGATTCTTTAAAGGATCATAGCTGCAGCTGTCACTTTGAAATTAAGAATGAGTTTTCTGTGGGTAAGAAAGATCAGAGACATAGTTGTCCTTCATGCTAATGTTTTATGTGCAAGAGCTACTTCTATACATAGTGTGTGCATGTGTGTGGGGATGTGTGCATATGCATGCACACTCATGCATTTCTTCCATTGACCAACAGCTTCTGGCAGCCCCTCCCCCGACACCATATGCCAGTCTTTCCCTCTGTACCCTCACTGCTCCTTTTGTTTCCTTTGACAACCCCCTTTGCCCTCCTTTTATCATCATTCAGCTTTTGCTGATGTAACAAAGCTTGCAGAGACAGTTGACTACTTTATACAGACAAGAACAGGAATCATTCAAATCATAAGGCACCAATTATTAAGATTTCAAACCTACAAAATATAATTTTACATTACGTTATTTGACTTCCACCAAAAAAAGAGAAAGTAAGGAAAGGAAATGTTATATTAATGAAGGAAGTGAACTGAGGAGAAAGAGGGTATCTTGTTGAAGGCCACTGTGTAGTGGAAGCAAAAGACTGAGCTTGGATCTATAAATCATAATTTTAGCCCTAGAGTTGAGAGAAGAAGGACTCTTAATACTACTCAGATTCTTGATGCTATTATAGTGTTCTAGTTTGAAACCTGAGTTTAAAAAAATTGATTACATAAAACCACTGGACTGTAAACAGGATTCAATTTATCCTGAGGTAATTTATCCAATGGTGTGAAGAAAAGCTCTTTTTGCATTTTTGTAGGAAGGAAACAGAAAAAATAGCACAGAACAGCTATTCAGTAAGCTTAGAGACTGAATGCCCTGTACTCCAGACACTTACCTAGCCACTTCAGGGTGGGTCTTTCAAGTCAGCTCAGTGAGTCTTTGTGCATTTCAAGGATGACCATTCTAACCTGAAAAATAACAATATTGAATATCCTGACTTAGTCCAAATAGCTTAGAATTATCTGACACATACCAAACCAAGGAACTGTCACACCCTTGTGTGAAATCAGGCAATACAGTCAAAGCAACTAAGAAAATCCAATTGTACATAGCAAGACCACTAGATAAGTCCTGGAACTTAACAAAACCCCATTCTTTAAGTTAGCTACTAAGTTTGATCCAATCAATAAGACAGCATTCTTCCTTGTTTCTGTACGTGGTACACAGCCACAATATCTGAGGTCTAGAGCACTACGGAGCACTCACACTCACTTAGCAGTAGACAGTCAAGATAATAGGAAAAAGATGACCAGCTCTCTAGAGTACTGCTGACATTCCAGTTATGAAAAACAAATAAACAACAACAAAAAAACAAAAACAAACAAAAGCCTTTATATTCTTTGTGGAATAGTTCATAGGTCATTTTTAAAGCAATCCCCCACCCCAGTCAATTACAAGCTACTGGAAAGAACCTTGTGCATTTTAATTAACACCTTTGATCACCATAACACAAAAACTAAAACTGAATTTGTTGGGGATACTATTCCAAGTAGTCTGAGACACATTGTATAACTAAAGGAGTCTTTTCCTTAGACGATAAAACTTTAAAATAAGAATTGTAGTCCAAAAGGGTCTCAGGAAAAGTTTATATTGCAGGTTAGTCAATTTTTGCTTTTTTATTTTCTTATTCATAATACATTTGAACCTTCCCTGAGACCAACACTGAGACTAAGACAATCATCTCATTTGGTTGCTGTGGACAGCAAGGATTCAGAAAACTCAGCAGTATGTGGATATTTCCTGCCTACGGAGGTCAAGAGAAGCAATGACTGTAAATCTGAGAGAAAAATGCCATCCAGAGGAAAGACTTAATGATGGAGCATCGGTGCAGAGACTGAATGAACTTCACTTAGACTTTTTGCACAGAAGAGCTAAATGAGTACTCATGTAGACTTAGAAATTGGACTGTGACTTAGCCTGTCCCAAGATTCTGCTCCAAAGCCCCACCTGCATCATTTATATATGATGGTAACCACAACAGTGTCTTCTAGATTTTTTTTTCCTCTGAAATAAAACTGCAGAGATGTCCACACGTACCTGTTCTTCTCTGATAGTACATCTACATAGCTTGTAAAACTGGCCATTATCTCATTCCCTGGAGCCCCACCTCTACAGACCTCCACCACAGGCTATGCCCCTTTCAAGATGAATAACAAACATGGGGTTACAGGAATCAGTAAGTTACCAGGCAGTAAAGTGCTAAGCTTAAAACACCTTTGTTCTTCATCCCTGCCTTTCCATTGGTCTGCTGCTAAAGCAGCTTCACTTTCTAAGTATCCAAGACTTGATTTCTGACCCAAAACCTCTACTTCAGAGAATAATAATAATAATCTGATTTAAGAAAATCAATTCTTACTAAGTGATCTATGACTTAAGGGATTCAGTCCTTCATGCAATAATTTTCAGAAAGATTGAACTAGAGGATGACTTGAAAGCAATTGTCATCGACTGGTAAAAGGCACAGAAAGGCTCTTCCTTGGAACCTTCTCAAACCTTGCTATGGAATTGACCAAAATCATCAACATGAAAGAAGCTTCAACCAGAAGTATTGGTAGAAAATAGATTATGCACATAAACTAATAAGCTAATAATGATGGTAAAATATCTTTTCAGCTTCTGAGATAAACAACTTACCATGAAATTATTTTGAGAAAAGCATAAAGAGCATTTCCAAAGCTAATGAGTAAAGGAGATGTTGGCACAGATACTCCAGTTCCTGGGTCTAAAATGGTCTCAATCATTTGAACAGAAGGAGATAAAATGTCAGAAGTCAAATCAGGCATCTTTAAATCTTTAAATTGATCCAGTCAAATCTTAACACTTCATTTCATCTTGAGGACACAGTGAGGGAACATTTGAGATAGTTGTTGAAAATTCCCTCTAAGGTGGTCATGCTATACAAACACCACAAGTACATTCAGAGATGTTTAATGTACTGTATCCGGGTTTTAATTGTTCTGCCCAGACAATTAACTAGGGACAGCTCACAACAAACGGGAAAAAAAAAGACATAAAAACAAAGAAAACACTCAAAGTTTACAAGTCAATGTTTTTGGGTATGCATTCACTTTTAAATAACACACACATGATACTGTCCACTATATTGCTGAGTTTGCTGTATATGTAACCAAAATATCTGAGAGAATTTAGAGAAAATAAATATCTATCCAGATTCATGGTTTCAGAGGTTTTCCATTTTCTAGGCTAGCTCCATTACTTTGGGCCTAAGGTGAGGCAAAATGCCATGACAGTGAACACGTATAGAAGAGATTATTGACTTCATAGGAGACAGGAAGAAGACAGAAGTGCATACTCTTCAAAGACACATTCCCAGTCACCAACATCCTATTGAAAACTTCCATCATCTCCCAAAAATCCAGTCAAAACTTGAACTAGTCAATGGGTTAATCTACTTATAAAGAACCTTTATGGTCCAACCAAAAGCCCACCAGCTGACAAACAAGCATCCAGCACATAAATGTCTCAGGAAGTTTCATTTTCAAGCCATAAAGTCTATCTCACAATATCAAATATATTAAGTGCACCTGCTACAGTTTCCAAACCCTTAATAGTTCATGCACTGCTCAAAAGTCCAAGTTCAAAGTATCTGAGACACAAACAAAACTCTTAGCTATGCACTTTGGTCAAAATGAAAACAAAATTGCATATTCCAATATACAGTGGCACAAAATAAAGATTATTTTTCCAAGGAATAAGGATAGGAGAGTAGCAAGGAAAGCATTCACCATTAACAGCATGGTAAATATAAAATCTTATACATTCATGTCTAGCATCTGGGCCACACAATGGGATGATATGAGCCCACTAAACTTCCACACCCCTATGGAAGTCCATATAGTTTCCCTCCACAGTTGGCTCTGCTCACAGCCTGTGACTTACTTCAGCAGATATTTTGTATGTACAGCATATCTGATTTGTGATCTTTTCGGTACTCTCAAGCCTTCACAGGACACCCTAGTGGGAATCCTGATTTAACACACAGCAGCTAGTCTCACAGGCCTTCCTTTATAGAGTAGGTAGATGCCTCCATGCTCGCATAGCTCAGTCGTTTCACATGTGTGTAATGCGGCATTCTGTGGTTGCCACCAAGGTCTGTTGCCAGTTCTAACTGTAACCAGATGCTTTTGGATCACTATTACAGTGGTGGGTCGAGCATAGTGAAGAAAATGCTAGTAAAATCCTTTCCAATGTTGTCTTTTGCTAGTAGGGTGCCCCAGAGTTCTCTTCTCAAAGTAGTCTTTAAAAATGAGTTTGCCCTTTATATCATGGAGTCTGTGAAAAGCAGGATCTGGAGAATTTTTGAAACACTCTCAAAAAATCTTTCTTTTCTTTTCCTCTAGTGTAAAATTCTTGCTGCTTTCTTCTACTCCTTCTCCTTCTCTTTCTCCTTCTTCTTTCTTTTCCCCTTCCCCTTTCCCTTCCTCTTCCCCTTCCCTTTGTCCTTCCTCTTCTCCGCCTTTTCCTCCTCCTCCTTCGTTGTATATATTTATATATGTATATCTTAAATGTACAAGTATGTGAGTCCATGGACTCATATGTTCTATGTACATGCCTGGAACTCACAGAGGCCAGAAGATAGCACCAGGTCCCCTGGAACCAGAGTTACAAATGGTTGTAAGCTGTTGTGAGGGTACTGGTAACTGAAACCGGGTCTTCAGCATGAGCAGCAAGTATTTGTAATTAGTTGCTGAGCTATTCATTTCTCAAGACTCTTATGGTTTCTTTTTAAAGATGGTAATCTCTTAAACTACCACACCTTGCCTAGACTCAATTTTGCATAGGTTATTCTTTGTAGACTACAAGGATTCAAGTCTTCTTGCACCTGTTTAGTGCTTGTTTGTTTGTTTGTTTGTTGGTATGATTGTGGCTCATTTCTCACTATAAATCTAACTAAATGCTATTAGCAAAGTCATGTCACAGCCTGAAGGGTGAAGTGCTTTGAGATCTTTCTCCACCAGAAATTAAACTTATTTAAAATTTAAAATCCAAAGTGCCAGTACACAGATAAGATGCAAAGAAATTTTTTGATGGAATTTAACACAACTGGCCTTCAATCCAATTTTTAAGAAAGAAGGAAAGAAAGAAAGAAAGAAAGAAAGAAAGAAAGAAAGAAAGAAAGAAAGAAAGACATATACATATCCTTAAGAACATAGTTGTTATTCTCTGTATTTCTGGCATTCTGGTCTTCTAAGCTGCCAGCAAAAATCACCTGTTAAGTTCCTACTTATAGCTTCATAATTTTTCTAACAATTTCCAAATTACTTCCATAATCCAAAGTTCCATAGACAACAACTAGAGGGTCATATTTAATCATGGCAACAACACCTCTCTGGTGCTAATTAGTCAGCCATTCATTGTGATCATATATTTAAGAAAGTCAACTTACAGGAAGAGAATTGATTTATGATAATAGATTTAGAGACTTCAATCAAGCAAGGCAGAAGAACTTGATGAAACAAATTTCTCATGTCACACAGGAAGCTCAGGGCAGGAACAGGTAAAAGCCAAGGCTAAAATGTACCCTTCAGAAATGTGCACACACTGATTCACCTTCACCAATGAAGTTCTACCATTCCCAAAAGTCAACTAAAAATTAAGCACACTAATTAAAGTAGTGATTGTCCATGGGGGTATAGTATATGTATATTTTAAAAGCCCATTAACTGGTAATTGAGCGCCACACATATTGCCATATGGGAGATATTTCATGCAAACCACAACAAACAAACAAACAAACAATAAAAAACACAACAACAACAAAATGCTAGCCAAGACTAGAGAGAAAGAGCCCATATCTTGTACTTATGGTAGCAATGTAAGTTAAAACAGCCCTTATTGAAAACAGTATAGAGACTGCTTAGAAACTAAAACTAGAACTTTGGTGAGCTTCTTATTCCACTGCCAGGTGTAAATTTAAAGAAACTCTAATTAGCAGATTGAAAAAGCCAGACAATCATTGGGGCAGCTTTTTTCACAACAGTCAAGCTAGAGCATCGACCTAGATGTCTATCATGAGTGGATAAGGGAAATGCAATATATATATGTATATGTGTATGTGTGTGTGTATGTGTATGTGAATGTGTATGTGTATGTGTGTGCATGTGTATGTGAATGTGTATGTGTGTGTGTGTGTGTGTATGTGTATGTGAATGTGTATGTGTATGTGTATGTGAGCGTGTGTGTGTGTGTATGTGTATGTGAATGTGTGTATGTGTATGTGTATGTGAATGTGTATGTGTGTGTGTGTGTGTGTATGTGAATGTGTATGTGTATGTGTATGTATATGTAGTGAAATACCAAAACCAAGAATGAAATTTCTCATGTGCAACCATTTATAAGAGCTTCAAAATATTTAGAAACAAATTTAACCAAGGAAATGAACAGCCACTTGGATGAAAATTGTATAACATATGTACAAGAGATTAAAGACATTGCAAAAAGCATCCAAAACATTATATATTCAGTTGAAACAATTGAAATTGTTAAAGGATTCGTAAAGTAACAGACTCAATGTAATTCCCATAAAAATGCTATTGAATTTCTTCACAAAAACACTATTGACATTTGTAAGGAATCTCATACACACACACACACACACACACAAATGCAAGTAGCTACAAAAAACTGAACTCAAAAAGAATTGCCCTAGATTTTAGACAAAGGTACATGATAGATTCTGAAATTTCCAAAATTAGTAAGTTTCAAAATACATTTCATAATTGCTCCTTGAATTTTGAATGTTTCCAACATAAAGAAATGATATGTGCCTGCATAAGATATAAAGAAAAATAAAAAATAAGTTAGCTTACAGCTTATTTCTTTAATTTTTAATTAATTATTTTATTTATTTACATTCCAAATGCTTCCTCCTCCCAGAGTTCTTTACCCCACCCACCCTCCACTTTGTCTCTTAGAAGGTCCTCCCTCCATCCCCCTTCTCTGGGCCATCAAGTATCTACAAGATTAGGCACATCCTCTACCACTGAAGCCAGACAAGGAAGTCCTCTCTGCTACATATGTGCTGAGGGCCTTGGATCAGCCCATGCATAAGCAATAAAAATGAATAATGATTTAGAATTGTTATCTTATGGTAGCAACATGTAAATCTTACTTTTATATATATTAATTTTTAAAAGTATTTATTTATTTGTGTGTGGTGCACACTTCAAGGTGTATATGTGGAGGTTAGGAGAAAATTTGTAGGAGACAGTTCTTTTCCTCTATCCCGTGGACTCATGGGACAAAATCAGGCCACCAGGCTTGGCAACAGCTGAACCATCTTCATGATCTCTCAAATCCTAATTTTAAAATCGAATTTTAAAATGGATAAGCACTTATTCTTTCTTGGAAGCTAATTTATTAATTTCATAGGGTTATTGCTTATATAAAATGTCCTAGTGATTTTAGTAACTGAAGTCTACATTTGAGCTAAATTATTCACAGTTGTCTGAGTGGTACATAGGCATCTATAAACTTCAAGGGGGGAAATACTGTTGTTTTTATGAGCCTCTGAAAGACATTTAGGATTTTATTCCACAGTGAGTCCAATACCAAAATAGCACTGGCAGAATCCATAACCATCTCTATTGTATAAATTTCCTTTGCTCTGTTTCTATATCTCAAAATGATATTTATCTTACCACTTTAAGACAATTACTGGTTCTTCATTGGAGAGATATATGTATTTACATGTAGAATCCCAGGTCACAAATTTCTTAGTAACATTTTTGTGACTGTACTCTACCTATTTTAATAGGTTGTCATATTCAACAAAGGTGGCTTTTTTTCTCTGCTTTTAAGGACCATAATAATCATCTAGTATATTCACCTGAGAATATAATTCCCAGTCCCAGTTAAGCAGAAAAATGTTCTTGTGGACAGGAACTATTCATAGTTCAAATAGATATAAAAGTCATAACTATGAGATTCCTGCAGGAACTTTGAAAGCTCAATTCTGCAGAAATTAGTGACTACATTTACTGATGTAAATGACAGTAAAAAAGTGTTAGAGTCAAGATAATGTTAAGATAAACATGTGTTTGTTTGTTTGAAGAATAATGATGCTAATGTGAATTCCAAAGGATGTTGATGGCAACATGGCTCCATAAGGAGCAAGTCTATCTCCAGAAGCAGCTAATGCCGGGTAGAAATCCCTACTTTGTACTGGCAAGAATAAGATGTACCTCCCAGATGCAAGGACATTCCATGCTTTAGCAAGTAAGAAAAGCAGAAAAGAAAACGACAACTGAGCAACAACAGACAAGGAAACCATTTGTTTTACTAATTACCCAACTATAGAAAATATCTGTCATACATTGAATAGTTAAGAGAAAACTGTTTTCCTTCCCTCTTATTAACTATTATCTATCTATCTATCTATCTATCTATCTACCCACCTACCTATCTGAATCTATCTATCTTTCATATCACCTCTCAAACGAGGCCCTTTGTATTTATTGAAAACACTGAGATTTGCTCATGTATCTAAGTCTTTAAATAAAAGACCTTTTTGTCTTTATGTGGGGACAGTCGGGGCACACGTGTGTGCACGTATGTGTGTGTGTGTGTGTGTGTGTGTGTGGGTGTGTGTGTGTGGGTGGGTGGGTGTGTGTATGTGTCTGTGTGTGTATAAGACAGAAAAAAGCAGCAAATCACCTAGAGCTACAGTTACAGGTGATTATGACCCACCCAAAATGGCTGCTAGGAATCAAACGTGGGTCTTCCAGAAGATCAGTACATGACCTTCATCACAAAACAATCTCTCCAGCCTGTTACGTTTCCACATTCTGAAGTGCCCCCAGTTGATCTCCATTTTGCCATGAAGCAGATTCTTCAAAAAAAAAAAAAAAAAACCATCTTTTTCAACCAAGGTATGACTTGAAAGGATCACAGACAATTAAGATTAACATTTCTAAATATGCTATAATATTTAAACAGGATTTCATGCTATTTAGATGTATGTAAATATCAGCAATTATTCTGTGTTTAGGCAGAAAAAAATGTATAAGGAAGGAATTTATGAAGCTTATCAGAATCTAATTTGTTACACATAACTGTATTTACATTACATTTCAGTCTAATACATAGAGTTGCTTGATTCTGTTTATCATAAACAATAATTACTTAAACCCTTCCCATAAAAATATCACAATGTATCATTTGATGTAACTCAGAAAACTGAGTTCTACATAACCTTGAATGTTGAGATGATTATAAAATTGTTCTATGAGGGAAAAGGTCAATGAAACACTACCTTGAGATGTATGGTAAAATACCATGGAGGATGAATTCCCACGATGTAGTGCTGTCCCCAAAACTTAACCCTCTGCATGCCAAGAATAGAATTTATGCCTCTAAAGAGGGAAGACACAAGAATCTTAAAGAGTAGTGTACATGTTTGATTCCAGTGTATGAAGAGTCACTGAAAAACATTACTGATAAAGGTGTCTGCTAATATCATCTATAGAAATCTGTCAGAAAGTAAGGTGACTTTAAGGGATAAAGCAGAAATCTAATGTGAGAGTCTTTGTGACAAGGTGAGCCTACTATGGTGTCTAGACAGGCAATGACTCCAGGTACCCATTTCTCTGGACAGAAGTAGAATGGTCACTATCACTGGTCTCTTTACATTTCTGTCACTGACCAATATTCTGATCTTCTTTAGAAAAATAGCAGTACTTTTCAAACATATAAATATATAAATTCTGGACACAATCATTTACTTTAAAGATTATTTTCATTCTTGTTGATATAAGTATTTTCCTCTGAGACAGTGAGAGATGCTTCATGTTTAAAATATAAAGAAAAAGAGATGCATGGCTGTTAATAACAGGAACTGCAATCAGGGCCATTTTTATAGAAACACCAGAAGTATTTATGCATTCAGAAGCCAGCACCACAAAAAACAAGACTAACTTCTTGTGTCACCAGGCACTGCTACAGTGATGGTTGGTCAGGTGGTTCAGAAGTCTTTCAGATCCTCAGTCTGGTCCACCCTAGAGTAATAACATCTGCCTCCCAGGCTGTCAGGAAGAAGTAATTGTCTGAGTGTCACGAAGGGTTAAGAACTGCAGGGCTGTGCAGCATCTTGCTCACTTGACTTCTTTTCCCAGGCTGTTCACTTCACACCTGCAAAATAAACTTTTCCATAATTGCCCCCAGCACCTCTAATAAGACAAGTGATTTCATGAGGAGTTACCTGTGTGAGTACATCCTTCCCTCACTGGAAGTAGCTCTCTGTCAACATCAACAAAGTTACCTACAGGCTAACATATCATTTCTCAATCTGCCCTGTGTCAATTTGCACTTGAGAACACGTGGCTTCTTTTCTTTACTTCTTCTGTGACTTGTTGCCCTCTGATGTTTTAGCTCCTGGAGGGCATAGGTTTTGCTTTCTAGTTCTTTTAACTTTGCTCTGTCAATCACCTCATCCTGTACCCCCAGCCCTGTTTAATGCTGGAGTGACATTAATTTTGTGTTGATTGTCTGGCTAATGAGAAATTATTTTACCATTACAGTGGAGAGAAATTTACAGAGGAGCTAGCAGACATATCAAAGCAGCACAATAAAGAAAGGAATCAAAAAAGGTGAAGAAGTTACCCTTTCCTTTGTCTAAAAGGTAAATGATTTATTTGCTCCAGTCTCACAAGGAATACGGGCACCTTCCCTGTGGCTACTTCCTTCAAATAGTGGCAGCAGAGAAAAAATCAGAAATGCAAGTCTCAAAGCAGAGGGAACAGAAACACTTGGAGAAAAAGGCTGCAATTAATCAATAAGTACTTAGAGTTACAAAGGAATTAAAGAGAGTACTGGCAAACATTTTTCTCATGTATTATGCTGCCATTTTTTATGAGACTGATTATTGCCTACTACACCAAGGAAGCAGATGTCACAATCTTTTAAAATCTTTTCTGTGGTGCTGGGGATAAGCCCCGGGCCTTGCCTGCATTTACCCTAGTCCTATCCTAAAACAGCCACTGTCAAAAGCTATGTTTGAAATATATATACATAAACATATATATGTTTACAATAGCATATGATTGGCTATGTGTAGATTGGAGCTAGAAATAGCTCTCTATAACAGGGTAATTCTCTGTTCCCACAATTGAAAACAATAATTTCATAATGAGTATAAGAAAAATCTCTGTGTGATTAAAAGTAGATTCAATGAGAAGCAACATGGAGCTCAATGGTGGTTACTGTGTCTGTTTTTCTGTCTCATTAAAACCTATAAGAACTTACTCCCTCCCACCATTTCCCTAAGGAGCAACATTTATTCCAGGAATGTGCCTCTGCTGAGATGGAGAATGGCATTTTTGCTACAAATGAATCACACCTGGAAAACAGTGTTTAAATTGTGGTGCTATCTGGAGATGAGTTAGTAAGCAGGATGCAAATCGGAGCGAAATCATATCTTCTCAGAAAATGGCAAAACAAACCCCACCTGGATGTGCGCTAGTGAGATTTCCGCTAACAATGAAAATGAGGAGCTAGCTTCAAGGTTGAAATCTCATTTAAATGCAGCCCCATTAAACCTTTATCATTCTAAGTGAATGCAATAATTTTAATATTGTATAACCTACATAGGATTTTGATTAACATGACTTGACAGGTAGGAAAGAAATTTCCCTTCAAAACTACTTCAGCATGATTATAAAGAATACCTACTTCAGAGTTAGATGTTGAAATGATTTTTAAATGTTATATTGTGATAAGAAAAAATTTCTTGGGAATTACTTATTTAATTTTAAACAGTTTTACAAACTATTCTGGCAAACATTTCTTATTAACATTAAAGTAGATTCATGTTGATGTTATGAAGCATAAAAGACTTCAGGACACTGATGTATTTTTGTGACATTAGTGAATCACAAAACAGATATAAATTCTTTATGTAAAAGAAGACAATGCCCTTTAAGTAAGAGAAATCTCTGGAAAAATTAACAAAGAAAATTCTTCAGGATAAAAACTCCACATACATTGACATATTTAAATTAGAAGTCCATGGATCGGAAAACACTTATTATTAAATTTTCACAGGACATTTTAGCAGTGAGTTTCAGTCAAACCCTAAAGGACAAATGTGTAGAAACATGGCAGTGAGCTGTGGGAAGCCTGGGAACAAGAACTATAAAGATAAAACAATGAGAGACATTGGCCACTTAGAGATATTCCAAAGTGAACGTCACTTGTCATAAATATAAAGAACATATAGATATAAAGTTACCAGAAAAACAGACAGTTTAAGTGAAATCGTGAGAATTTGTGTATATGCGTGTGTGTGTTTACATTGTGTGTTTGAATGGCACAGGGCTTCTAGCTTGATACGTATGGCTGAACCCTTTCCTTCAGGAGGTAGATAGAAGATATGGATGAGACCATTTGAGGCCTATAAAAGATTTGAGAAAATAGTCTATGCTCCCTTTGGAATAAGAAGAGGCTGTCAACAGAAGCCAACGAACTTAGGAATTGAGAGAAGGAGGGTGGAGGAAGGGAGGGAGGGAGGGAGGGAGGGAGGGAGGGAGGGAGGGAGGGAGGGAGGGAGGGAGACAGATAGAGACAAAGAGACAGAGTCAGAAACAGAAACATACATACATACATACATACATGCATACAGAGAGACATAAACAGACCCAGAGACACACAGAGAGAACAAATTGCAGAAAATACAGTACTTTATAGTCTCTAGGATTATTATGTCATAGTCACTAAATGTTTTCTATAATAATTCTCAGTTATGAGAAGAGAAGAACAAGAAGAGAGGGAAGGAAGAACAGCATAGGGAACAGGAAGTTGAGACAAAGAGAGAGAGAGAGAGAGAGAGAGAGAGAGAGAGAGAGAGAGAGAGAGAGAGAGAGAACAACTATTGATTCTACATATTTTTCCCAGCAATCTTACTTGAAAGCCCCTTTACATGAATTCACTGATTTGTCACAGGTTAAATTGACTAAAAACGTCTAAAGCGATGTTTGAAGTGGATGATAGCTCACATCTATTTAATACCAAGTTCTCTGGGAAGTGCTTCAAACAAATTATCACATTACAGACCATAAAACTTTAGAATATAACACTCATCTTGGTCATTTTTTTTTTAAAGAAAGAGAAACCTGTAGTTTAATGGTATATCTTCCTGTGAAAATACAGAGACTAGAAGTCAAGTATGAGGTCTTCTGGTCTACAAATCATTACTAAAGATGACAACAGTCCTGGAGTTACAGTAGTAATCCTTGCTGTTGGGCAGGGGTGTGTTTCAACTTACAACTTTCAGGTCCAACACTAAGGGAAGTCAAAGCAAGAACTCGAGGCAGGGATGGATGCAGAAGTCATAGAGAAACACTGCTTGTTGGCTTGCTCCTCCTGGCTTTCTCAATTTGTGAACAAAACTTCTTATCAAAAGTAATATTTTATATTTTCTAGCATTTCCCCAATGACTATATCTCCTGATAGTCTCTAGCAACAACTTAACCAAATGTTTTGTAACCAGATAATTGCTTGTTTTCATCTTATCATATTTTTCTCTGCCTCATCTTTTACCATCATCAGATTTTAGGTTTCATGTACTATCTATAAGGAAAATCTCACAAATAATAGAGACAGAAATAATATAGCTTCTCTTGGATGCACAAGGAATCCAAACAGAGAGGATATGAGGCAGACAGATATGACCACCCTATGTTTGAGTGAAGTGCCAGGCCTTTTACTTATAGCTACCAACCTCAGCACAATCAGCTGTAAGTCCCAGATACCTGTAGCAGTTACCATCATAAGAGATCCTAAATAATAATAAAAGAGTGGAGTAAGAAAAAAAACATTGTATTTAAGAAGGTGTTTCAGTAATAGTATAAATGACTCTTGGTGAACTTTGACTGGGTACATCCTAGATATGTGGCTACCTTCACAGGCAATGGAAAATAGGAAATGTCCTCCCTTACCTGAGTAACTCATGACAACCTGAAAAACCAGGATTTTGTTAAAAAGGAAAAGGAAAATCAGTATCAGGAGGTATTTCTCATACACATTTTACATGGTTCTAGCAAAAGAATTAAGCTAATTTTACACCTGCATTTGACATCAAACATACTTATCTTAAAAAGTAATAAGAAGTAATATATTTCTATCTGCCTTATGTTTCCCAGTCCTATGCAATGAATTAACATCAGAAATTGTGGACTGATATTGGAGATTAAATTAAAAATATACTATGTATGTATACATATAAATAATATATCATATACTATAATATATACATAAAATATATACATATAATAATGTAATATATAACATATAATAAAAATATATAACATACTAAATCACTACAATGAAAATTTATCATAAATTTGTCTATGTAATATCATCATCTATGCAGTATCTATTATACTATACTTATATTTTATACTGAAGAAATTCCTCCCAAAAAGAACACACATTCCTGAGAAATCTTTAAGACTTAAAATGAAGCAAATTTGTAAGTTTGAAAATAATAATAATGATGATGATAGTAAATATGTCCTGAATTCAGTTAATACTAGACATAACACTACAAAAAAAAAAAAAAACAGAAGAGAAAGAAAGAAAAAAGGCTGTTTGTTTTACTGTTTACAGTCTCCAAAGGACTGGATATCTCCCAGGAAATTCCAGCCCTAGGAGGATTCCAGCAAACATCAAGAACTGAATGGTTCAGATTGAAGAATAGATTGAAATCAAAATAAGGATGTTACTTCAAGTCCAATGTCTCTAATTTCTGAGTCAGCCTTCATTCATGCAGGTTTCAACAGCAAGTCAATTCCAAGTGAAACTTAAAGATAAAAGAAACCCACAAAGTCACTGTGCAATCTTTAGTATAATAAAAAGTATACTACTTTCATGTACTGTCAATTTTCAAGACCTTATTTTGTAAGAGATAATAGTGGCATATAATGATTTTTTTTTTAACAGTGACCTGTAGAATCCAAAGATGTAATGAACAACTTAAACCAAACTGTTTCTGTCAGTATGACTATTATAAGATCCAGATACATATCAAATTTGAAATTACGTTAATACAATCTGTTATTTTTACTTATGTTTACATGAATTTCAGATAACTAATTATTCACATATTATTTAGCAAATGTTTCATTGTAACCTAGACTAAACATTCATTTGATAATGTTACTTTGACTCTCAGAACAAATGATAAACACTCAGCCACATATTATTGGATTATCTCAGTAATATAAAGTTAATTTTTCATATAACATAGATCCTTTCATCTCTTTACTCTACGACCTTGTTCCCCCGGTTTCTTTATCTAGTGAAATGTCCTGTACATGGAAGATATTCAACAAATGAGGTTAGGTAGGTCAATGGTAATGTTAGAATTGCCTTTGTACAAAGAGATGCATTAAGAAGCAATGTAGGTCAGCCCTGCAGAGCCTGACTAACTGGTTCTGACACTGGCAAACAGCATTCACTCTGACTAATCCTAAAGATTGCTTATTAACAACACATGCAATTTTAACTGACTGTAGTCAGCAGAGACAAAAAAGACGAGAAATGATTCAATTCGTGTTGCTACACTTCAATTATCAATGAGAGACAAAACATTTCAAGGTTTCCAGAAGCTGCAAAACCTCTCTACACCCTATAATTAAAACAGCCTGCTAACAAATAAGTTACCAACAACTCAATTTTACTTTACTATTAGTCATTGGTAGGAATGGAAAGGTTTACTAGGTTTATTGGCTTCCACTGGCAATTTATACATAGGACCCCAAGGAGTCTGTATAAGAAAAATAAATTGGCAGTAATTTATAGCTAGCTCCTTAGTTTTCCAATATATAGTATTTTTCTTCTCTCAATATTTTCTTCTAAGCCACCAAGATATATTTTCCTTATCACTGTTTTTGATAAGGTAAATTATAGTGTCTTGAATAGACAGAAAAAAAGATGAACAAAAAATGAAAAAAATGTATTATTTAATATGACCTTTTAAATAATTAGTATGCAAATGCTGGACATAGTAATGTAAAGAATGAGATTCACATTGTGGCTCTAGAATTACGTTCTGATGGCTTCGAATAAATCAGTTATGTTCCTACGCTAGAATTTTCTTAACTGTCCCATTAGAGTGACAGTGTTCTCAGATTTCTTCTCATGATATTCTCTTAAGAATCACACAATAGTGAAACTTTTACTTCATTACAAAAGGGAATCCAAGAGGCTAGAGAGGTGAATCAATGGTTAAGAGCAACTTACTCTTGCTGGCTTTGATTCCCAGGACCTACAGAGTAGCTCACAACCATCTGTAACTAGTTCCAGAGAATCTAAAACCCCCTTCTGACCTCTGCAGGCATCAAACATATATATGCAGATCACACACACACAGTGGGAGGCAGGGGATACACTACATCTAAAAAAAAAAAAAAGAAACAGAAGTAGAAAAGTAGAAGAAAAAAAAGTAGAAGAAACAAAAGATAGAAACAAAGCATTCTTCAAAGAGACAAAGTAGATCCTCAGGACTGCATTCTTGGCATTTTAAAACGATTATTAAAAAACAAAAAAAACCAAAAAACAAAAAACAAAGCCGGGCGGTGGTGGCGCACGCCTTTAATCCCAGCACTTGGGAGGCAGAGGCAGGTGGATTTCTGAGTTCAAGGCCAGCCTGATCTACAGAGTGAGTTCCAGGACAGCCAGGGCTCTACAGAGAAACCCTGTCTCAAACAAACAAACAAACAAACAAACACACACAAAAAACAAAACAAAAACAAAACGATTATTTACCTTAAAAGGAAATCTGTCACTCGATTATTATAGTCATTTAAGATATGGGATGAAAGAGGAAAAAGGAAAATCCAGGTTCTTCTGCATGTCTGTGCATGTATTTAACTATGCATATGTACTCCGGAGGACAAACTCTGGAGCCATTTCTCAAAAGCATTGTCTTTGCTTGTTGTTTGTGAGACAGTCTCTCTTTGGCCTTGAGGGCCCCAAATAAGGCAGGCAGACTGGCCACTGAGCCCCAGAAATTCCCTATAGTAGCCTCCAAAGGCACAGATTATAAACACCTACACTATGCTTGGCTTTTTTTTTTTTTTACATAGGATTAAAACTCTATTCCTGGTGCTTGCAAACTCAATAAAGCTGTTTCCCCAGTCCCAAGTCTGCCTATCTTTAAGGATAAACACTAGATTTCTTGGTTCATGACATGAAATGCTTGGTACATGTTGAGTTATTCAGATCTCATTTTACTACCAAGATGCATATTTTTCCCTGCTGTATTCAACAAAAGCTGCACATAAGTAATTAGCCCCAGTGTGATCTCTGGACTGTTGGTAGTGGGTGTGGTGACTCCAGATCTTCTGTTTCATCCAGGTTATGCAGCAAAGCATGACAGCCCTGAGCAAGGTCAGGTGAGCCTGTTTGCCACACATTGGAGCTGTGCCAAGGATCCCTAGGCAAATCATTAAGCTACTCACAAATGGGGGCAAAGTATGTCCTAACTCAATATCCTAAGACACTTCTGCATAGAGGACAACTCATCTAAGAACTCCGGGTGACTGAAGCAAGGGTCATAGCTGCATCTCTCATGTACACACTGCAGAAATCTTATAACTGGGCATGTTCTAAGGCAACCTCATCATTCGAAGCTCCCTGAAAAACTGTGTTTCTCCAGCCATTTACTTTCCTTTGCTTCCTTCTACTAATTTGCTTATTTATTCACTTTACAGCCTGAACCAGGTCTCCCTCCCTATTCTCCTCCCAGTCACTGCCCTCGCACCTCCTCCCCTCCTCCCCCCCCTCCTCCCCCTCTCATTCTCCTCAGGGAAGGGGGGGCCCCATATGGGTACCAATCTACCCTGGTACATTATTCATTTTTAAATCCATGGCTATGAAGTACCTGGAAATACAAATTGTCAGTATGTCTGGTATGTATGCCTTAGAATCACAGGACACAGAGCAATGTTTTTAATTCTTTCCTTTTTGAGGTTTATGTCCTTTTGGATAACTTTTTTTGTTTGTTTGCCAAAATGAAAAAGACAAACACCAAATTCAAATAGGATAGTATCATTGGCTAAGAATTTTTGCACACCAAACTTAAATCTGAGCCAACTTCAGAGTTTAGGTTTTCTTAATAGTTTATAAATAATTTGATTTTTATTTTTTGTCATGGTCCATCTTTTATTCCTCCAACAGAATATGATTTAATAAAACTTTCTGTACCCTTCCCCTGACGCTCCCATTCCCAGAGTTCAGCTTCTCAGGAAGTTAAGTCAAGAATGCGACCAGATGAGTTATACTGGCACAACTTACCCAGGGATGTTTTAGTGTGCAGCCCTGACTCCTATTCAGGAACACACACACACACACACACACACACACACACACACACACACACAAACACACAGTTACATTCATTCAGGCATACACATTTCTAGTGAGAACACTGAACATTATAAACATTCTTCTGAAAATAAGCAGTAGGAATAAATGAATAAAAGACCTAGTTTCTCTCTCTCTCTCTCTCTCTCTCTCTCTCTCTCTCTCTCGCTTTCTCTCTCTCTTGCTCACTCTCTCTCACTAATTCTTCCTCCTTCCTTCCCTTCCTTCTTCCCTCCCTCCTTTTTCCCCTACCCCATCTCTGTGTTTCTCTTTTCAATCTTATTTCTTCCTTTTATAATTTCTATTTTATTTCTATTTTACATTTCCCCTGGAGAGGTTTCTGAAGTTCAACAGTGATTTCTTTAATGAAGAGAAAGAAAGTGGGGAAAACAAAACAAACCAACCACAAACATCGCTAAACAACAAGCAAAAGTACTAAACAGTGCCTTCCAGTGCCCAAGGGAACACTTACAAAATAAACATCTCATAGACTAGGCCTCATCTCCTGTAGTAGGACCTCTCTAGCTGGCAATACAGCTGAAGTCGCCCATTATGGAAACATGAAGTGACCTCCTGGTGTTGCCGTGAAGAGTTCTCACAGGGGATTTGACAATCCACCTTGAGCCTCACACGTTCTGCAGACTCTCCCTGTTTCAATGGTTTATCCCTTCCACTGGAGATCCAAAGCCACTGGAGCTTTTCCTTACGTGTATCTATATAAAGGAAAACTCTATAAACCGGAGACAAGGAACGGTGGTTAGGGAACTTGGTTTGATATCTGGTGGAATTTAGAGAGACAGGAAATTATACTACTTTTATTACCCCCTTCCCCAAACCAAAACACACTAACAAAAGAAGATTGTTCACATTTGCAAAATTTGCCTTGAGCTCCTTGGTGGGTGGAGATGCTATATAAAACCTAAAAATAAGTAATGATCAACATGCCTTAGAACAACAAGCAGCATTCTAGTAATAACCTCAGAGATGTTATCATCTCTCCAAGAAATGAAGGGGAAAATCACACCAGGATATTATCTGCCTTCTGCGAGCATGCTCTGTAACAAAGCACAATTTGCCAAAATTAGGTCACAGTACTTAAATCAATGAATGTAAACAACAGAATATGTTGCTTCTATGAAGTTAACGGGAAGCTAGAAACAGGGCACTAACCTGACTAAACAGTCGGCAGAAACAACTGATTTTTGGTCTCCAAGGGATGACAAAAGGCTCCAAGGGGTCATGTCTTATAACAAGAAGCAATGAGAAGAGGCACAGATCTCAAGCAGACATTTCTATTTACTTCTCAAGCCACAATTAAGGGCTATTAATTTTAGAGAGGTGTTTGTTCTTTCGTTAGCCAGCACAGCAGATCACACTGAAGCCTGCAATTCACTTCCAGGCCTACCAGCAATATACCTTATTTATTTATTGATTGATTGATTGATTGATTGATTGATTGGATCCTCTCATTAGATATGTTTTTCTTATATCTACATAATTCCTGCTTTCTGTTTTGACTACTATATTCAGAACAAGAGGAAACTACTCGTAGATAAATGTGCCAAAATGTGAAACCATATGCACTGACCCAAATGTCACTATAAATATGTTACGCATTAAAGGACCACCTGGGGAGTCAGTTAGGAAGTAGACAGCAACATCAGGCTTGACAAGAGGCCCTTGGATCCCTGTTGCTGTCTGTTTGTCTATTTGCCATTGACTCTTAACGTCAGCCACAAGATGTAAGACATATCACCCCTCCATTTTCCAGATGTAGGAAGAAAAAAAATGAACCCTTGTCCTCTCACAGATTGTTAATCTAACGTCTATTTTTAATTATGTGAGTTTACGTGAGAATGTGTATGAATATGGGACATGAAACTAGGAAGGAGACTAGGAGAGAAGAAAAAAATCAGGTTTTCAATTTTGTGTATTATCATTATGATTGTTATTATTATTATCACTATTATTTAGTGTGTGCACGTACACGCATATGCACACACACACACACACACACGAGCATGTGTAGAACTCATATGAAAGGCCGAGGACAGTTTCAGTGATAGGTGCTCTCCTTCCACCATGGGTTCTAGAGATCTAAGGCAAGTAGTCATGCTTGCAGGGGCGAGCCCTTTTGCTTGCCAGACTATCACATTAGTCTCAAAAAGAATGTTTCTGGAAGAGAACCAGAAAGGGTGGTAAACTACAGAAAAGAGGAAAGAGACATGATGGAAGCCAACATTAGGAGGTACTGGGATGGGGAGTATGAGAGGAGAATCAGCCAAAAGAAAGTACCTACGAAAACGCCTCAGTGAAGCCTGGTACTTCACACACAAATCTGATACAAAGAAAATCAGCCTTCTCCAATGGATCATCACTGAACAGATCAGACATTTTCCAGGGCAGGTCCCATGTCCAGGGTTACTTTTCCAACACAAACAAACTCCATGGTTTTTTGTGTGCTTTTAAATGTTTTTGAGTTTTGTCATTATTATTATTAATTATTTTAGTTTGTTTTGACTTTGTTTTGTTTTGAGAGCGAGACTACAAAGTTGGGCTTGTAGAGAGGAGATGGAGAGGATCTGGGAGTTGTTGAGAGAAAGAAAAGAATATGATCAAAATATATTCTACAAAAATTTAATTAAAAAATAAAGAAAAAATCTATTCATCTGTAAAAAAAAAATTGAAATCTTGAAATTTCCAGGTGAATGGGTGAAACTAGAGAAGACAAACTAAATGATATATCTTATAAGTGGATCCTAGCTTCAAATCTTTAGTTGTTACCACAACTAGTCAAAAAGAAAAATCCCACAGTTTGGTAGCCAAGTCAAATTGATACATCTAAAACGTAACTCCTGCACCGAAACCTCAAGAAACATTACAGAAGAGGGAGCACTAAGGTTATAAAAGCCAGAGGCCTGGCTACCTGATGTCAATGTCTCCTAAGTATAACAGAGAATATGCATCTATGAACTCACATCAGTGAGGTCACGTAAACAGGATCTCAATAATGACACTAGTTGACATGCTAGTGGATAAGGAAAATATTACAGGACACCACTTTAATATGAAGGGCTACAGGCAATTAATTGCTGCTAAGAGAAGGAGAATAAGTCTTCTGGGACTAGCTCCTTAACTAATTCCAAGTGGTCATCTCTAAATTCATATATACAAATCAGCAACAATAAATGAACTCAGTAGATGATGTGTATATATAAACATGCATGCATATACACATACAAATACATATCCATCACATATGTATACATCATATACATATATACATATACACATACACATACACATATACATTCATAAGTTATACATTTGTAACAATAGTAACTAAAGAAAAAAGTCAATAATTCAAGAGGGAGTAGGGAAGAGAAACTGAAGGAATCGGAGGAATAGAGAGAGATTTTAAATACAGTTTTCATTTATAAAATTCTCAAAAAAAACACCTAAAAAAAACTCTAAAATTAAAAAACAAATCCCCTCTCCCTTCCCTAGTTTATCAGTCCAAACCCAACCCAAATTTCATAAGCCTGCATAAATGGCACCTCTTCTGACCTTCAGTAATCTTTGGACTAACTTGCAGTGATCAATCTTCTCTGAATCATTTTGAAGCTAAAGGTAAACTGCCAAAGATTTGATTGTTTTTGTTTCATGTGTGTTAGCTTTGTCATTCATATATTTATGTCACACATATTTGTGGAGTACCTACTATGTGCCAGTCACCTCTAGCTTCTTGGTCCACAGCAGGAAGCATAACAGATAGCTCTGCTCTAATGGGAACTAACTTTTTCATTGACAGTAGCAGCCAATAAACAACATAAAAAGTTACAGAGTTCTGTAGTCATCACATAAGGAAAACGCTAACCGGAGATAGAATGGATACATGAAGTCACAGTGAAGATATATATGAGGGGAGTTACAGCATAAATACTCTCTTTAGTTATCTCTTTTTGTTAAAGTACTGTTGAAAAATCCTTTCTAAGCAAGAATAAGAAAAGTCTCTGCCAAGCCACATGGTGATGGACATTATACACATATCAATAAATACTAAGTAATTAATTCTTTTAGTTCTCTGCTACTGCAATTATAAGTAAGCTATTTTTTGCCTCTGACTTATATTTTTTGATGAGGAGTAGTGTAAAAGGTCTTAACTCTGCTTCAAAAACAACTGAAGTGCCTTGGCGTCTAAAGTCTTGGATTTTGAATGCACCTCTACTACTCATTAACCGAGTGACCTTGGCCAAATCAATTTCCTCAGCATGGCTTTTATCACTTGCAAAACAGCAATAATTACTCCTGCCTCACAGAACAGAACCAGTGGATTCTGGCATGCGACAGCATTTCTAAGCTATTCTATGTTATACCACTGTTGGCTATTAGTATTATGAATGAGGACTTTGGAAGAAAGAATTTCCTAGAATGTTCACTTAGAAGAGAAGTACATGTAAAAAGAATTTTTGGCCAGTGAGAGCTGAGTTAAGACACTAGCTTCAGGAACATATTAATAACATTTCATAAGGTAATATTTTGAGATTTGCCCAAGGGCTTCAACTAATAAATCTAAAGTTGCCAATGGTGAGATGGAATAAATGTCCAGAGGCTGTACAGTGTCTGTTCCCTGTCATTTTATCCTCAAGTGGAGAAAAGCAATTACCTATACCCAGAAATTCCAAGTCAATCAGGCCTGACATGGTTACCGGGAACTGGGGGGGCAAGTAGCATACTTTCGTCTCAATAACTAACTGAGCATGTGCTTCGTTTGGGTGAGATCTTGTATATTTTTATAGCTTATAGTTAACTCTGATGTTCCACAGTCCATGACACACACCATTACAAACTGTTCCACACAATCCTAACCTTAATCTGGTTACACTTCGACTTTGCATTCTGCATTTAAGAAATGATATGCTCCCAGAACTTCTGGGGGGCAACTCCAGAGTGCCTTTGACCATTGGTATATTGTCTGTTTATTCTAGAAGCTTCCTTTTTTGGTGTAGCTAACTGGAGAATATAAAGTGCAAAGATGGTTAATATGGACAAGAACAATGTTTGTTCTAATCACTCAGCTATTGCAGAGAGCTGTGGGTATTGAATTATTGAGATTCCTTTCTGGGACATACAGACGAATAAAAATTTAAAACTAAGTATATGGATTAAAACATGTTTAAAGGCAACAACAATAACAAAAAATGTATTGTGTTTGTAACAGTCCTAAAGGAAAGATCCTTGTGCATGGTTACTCACAACATTAGCAAAACAGGAATAGCTCTGTAGTGAAAAAGCTAGGAAGCCTGCTGCAGATGCAGGGAGATGCCACCATCACAAATCAGCATGGCACTACTCTCAGAGATAACCACTCTGAGATAATTTTCCCCCCTAGGCTAGTCTTTTTTGCAAGCCCAAATGGTTCTTTCAGTGGACCATTGGGAAACTGAACATTCAGCGAACCACACAGTTGTCACGGGAATAAGTATTCCAGATGTTGGGACTAAGAGGTTAAAGTGGGTTTTGTTTGCATTACTGACAGACACCTTTCTGCTTAGATCAGAGAGACTGGGGTGGGGGGGTGGGGAGGGGTCTGCAGGAAGTGACACACCACCTCAGAGGTGTTTATGCCCATGCTCTGGAACAGCCTTGCACTCCATGCATGGTTGTGACAGCAGAGACATTCAGGGACATGTGTTCCCAGGCTTAAGAAATCTCCATAAACTTTGCCATAAATCTAACAACAGCTAAATGTGAGAGTTTCTGTTTTGTTATTATATATCTTAATCTTCCTTATGGAACATTATTCATGCCACAAGAAAAAGAGAAGAAAGGCTTTGAACAATAAAGTCAGCAACATGTCTCCCCAGACCATGAAATAGTTAAGAACGAGAGAGCCCTTGAAAATGAGTACAACCAGAACGTGAAGGAAGCCCATCTCAAAAGAAAAAAAAAAAAAGCGTCTGGCAGGCTGCTGCTGCGCAGAAGCCTGGTCTTCCCTGATGGAAGGTTGTAAAGGCCTGTGGATCCTTGGGTTTTACTATTCGTTTCCTGCAGGCAAAAAAGGAAAAGCGACAATAAAAGCCAAGCCCAGCTCTACTTAGAGACTGCTTCCAAAACAGCATGTTTCTGTCTGTGAAACTGTAAAAATAGATGTCAGGCTGATCATCACGTTTTCTTATCCAGTAATAAAGACAAAAATTATTACATAGATTGAAAATTGTAATTCATTCAACCATATATAATAAGTGTTTTTAAGTCAGGAAAATACAAAAACCATTATTGGCCAAGGATGATGGAAATGATTTTATCTTGAAGTCTGGCCTCAATGCATCTAGACAAAGACTGAAACAAAATAGGTCAGAAAAGAAATTCTGGACACATACAAAGAATCAAACATACTTTGTTTATGACATATTCTTCCCTAAATTGACAGGAAAGATTTTGAAGAGAGAAGAGAAAAAGAACAGTATTCAAGACATCATTGAAAAATGGAGAGAAAGTGCCCCAGCCCTCGACGATTCGAAGAGACCTTAGAGAAGGGGACAAAAGAATGAAGGGACAAGGGACACAAGAAATGAGAGCAAGTCTGGGGTTCTGATCAAGCTCTGAAACTTTAATTTCGGGTGCAGGTTATAAAGACACAGCAAAACGGGAAGTTTGGGTGAGGGTTATTACTCAGGGCTATCCCACTATTGAATCCTCATTGTCTAAGACCAGTCCACAGTCATATCCTTATTGCCCTAGACCATCCCATTGTTGTAACCAGCTCCCAGGAAGTGCCAGACATTCTTTAAGTTCCTAGGGCCTGAGACCCATGAACCTCCTTTCTTAACCTTGTACTGACTTGGCTTTCTAGAACAGAAGGTAACTTCCTAGGTTCTCTTAGGACAGCAGGTAGTTTCCTGGGTTTGGCTCCCAGAAAGAAAGGGGAATTTTGTTTTAAGCAGGAAACCCAGGAAGCTAGAATAAACACTAGCAGAAATAATAGATGTTGTGGCCTACCTAAGGGAGGCTCTAACAGTGAGCTGGGTCACACTAGACTCCTGGACAGCCTGGAAGTACTGAAGCATCAAGTGACTATGAAAGTAGATTACTTAGTCAAATGTCTGTGGGTAATAGCGTATTGAATGAGAAACAAAAAGAACCCTCATGCCTGCTATCAAGAGGCAGCCCATTCCTGCCACCTGGTAAACCATAGAATGACACTTCTTCAGGGCACTTAAGAGAGTAACAGGCCCAGAATGTAGGAAAGCTATGCCCAAGTAAAGGCAGTGGTTCTCCTTGGGCTAACCTTCCTTTCATCATTCATCCTCCACTGTTTCTCCTTCTTTTTTGATGGTGGTACTAGAACTAACTTCCCAGTGACCCTAGGACCTCTGCCTGCTAAGCAAATGCTTCTCACCCTGCCCCTATATGATTTATTTTTCAAGTGGGAAGATTAAGTGAAAGTCTGAGCATCTGTGCACTACCTTAGCCTCTTTGCTGCCTCGCTTTCTTGGACATCAGATACCCAACTGGTTGTTTGAGGGAAGTTTCAGAAACTTTAAAGGTTAAAGTCAAACTGAGAGAAGTGTTTGGTGAGCGTCAAGCAGTGGGAACTATAGCTGGGAGCCCAGTTCTAGCTAAGATCTCATCTACAGCTTACTGTTGTAAGCTTGCCTCACAGTCTTTGCCCACCATGATGGTCTCTCTGATCCTGTCGAATCAGGGCCCAGAATAAATTCTTCATCCCTTAAATTATTTATATCAGGTATCTTGTCCCAATGGAGAGAAAAGTGAACAATGCCTTGGACAAATTTCTTGGGAAAGAGGAGAGGGGGAGAGGGAGGGAGGGAGGGAGGGAGGGAGGGAGGAACAGGAGGAGGAGCAGGAGGAGGAGCAGGAGGAGGAGGAGGAGGAGAAAGAGGAGGAGAAGGAGAGAGGGAAGGAGGGAGGACAAGGAGGGAAGAAGGGGAGGGAGGGAGGGAGGGAGGGAAGGAGGGAGGGAGGGAGGGAAAGGGAGGGTGAAGCAGAAGCAGGAGAATAGAGAGTTCAGAGAGTTCAAGGAATACTGGGATACACAGTCAGTCTGAAGACTATTCAGGAACTCTCCAATGATGTACAGAAAACAAACGTCTAGAAAGGATAGTTCTAAGGATGGCATCGCCCAAACAGAAGATGGAAGAATTATACTGGACAGAAAAGACAGAAGTATTTAGACTTTAAGAATATAGTAGAATAAATTAAACATCACTGCTAAGTGTTAAAAGACAAAATTGAGCAGACTTCAAAAAGCAGGACGATGTTAAGTAGAGAGGATGAAAAAGGTGGGAGACAGAAGGTGCAAGACAATAAACTAGAGTGTCAAAGAAGGCCTCATCTCAATAATAGGGCCTCTTCAAAAGGAAAATGCACAAAAAAAGACTTTAGTAATATTTTACAGGGCTAAAGGGAATGAGTTTTCACACTGAAAATTTCCACCAACACCCCAACCCAACTCAGGAAATAAAGACCTGTGCATACCAAATTCATAGTGACAATTCATAGTGAGAAAACCAGAGAAGACACAGTGAACAAAGAATCCATGCACAGAATGAGGATGTTCTCCTGAAAATGACGAGGCACTTTCTAAATTTGTCTAATAAAGCCTACCCTGTACTTTTCATCAGCTTGACTATACATTGACCCTTTGAATAGAAGCGCACTCCCAGTTTCTGAGTTGCTATGCAGAATTAAGACTTGCAATAATGATCATGTGCACTTGTTAATAACAGCCAACTGCACAAAATCTGTCAGTAACAAAACCACAAAGTTCTTGTCTTTGATATTTTCAGATGTCTTCAGTTTTTTTTTCTTTTAAGTGTTTCAGTGTGACACACATTGTCTGAGAGGAGGAGAGGGAGGGACTCTGCGGGCAGCTCCATTATCTATGCCTCATTGTTAGCCTGGTGAGAAGATATCATTTACCCTGCCACCTTTGTGCCTCTTGGAGAATCAGATAACCTACTTACGCTTTCTAACCGAAAAGCAATCTGGACCATCCAAAGAGGCCGAAACTCCCTGGCACTGATTTACTGTATTACACTAGTCAGGTTTTGAAACTGTACACTATTTCACAGAAGTCCTGAGGACAAGAGTCTGGTAAAAGAAGGATTCAGTACAGAAGCTTCGGTGACAGAGATTTCCCCAAACTTGCCAACCTCTCTCTATTTATAGTCCTTTGTCTTAATTATTCTTGTGCACTGTATAGTATTCACTTTACTGCTCCAGTGAGTGTCTGCAGAAAGGGACCAGATGGGAACCTGGAAAATCAAGGAGTTCCTACTAGCTAGATGTCACTTGACTGCTAAGACCTCCTTGAGTCACAACAGAAACATTCCCCAGGTTACAGTTGTATGGTTAGTGTGATACATAGGCTAGAGACATCACAGAAAACCCAAAGTAAGTGCTTATTTTACATAATTGAAAGTTAAAGGGGCAGTGTCTGGACAGTATTAAGAGAAAAGGGGAACAGTCACAGCTCTCTGGGTGAGTCTTTAGGGGAAATACATGAAAAGCTACTCTTCGCTTACACCTCTTCCAGAAATGTTCAGAACCAAGGACACATCATCAGAATGAACAGTCCTATCATCACAAATAAAACAGCAATATTCATTGGTTTTTATTGCCATGACTCTATTATTATGTTTAATTATTCATTATTATGTTTCTAGATTATTACAGTTATTGATGATACTGTTTTTTAACCTCATAATAAAGCCACTTCCCTTAATCAGTCACTGTTTATTTTTTGTATTGTGTTTCTATGGTGCAAGGGACATGATTGTTTTTTATTTGCCACAGGCAGCAAGGATGAAAAAAAAAAAAAAGGAGAGATACTGGCTCTCCCGGTGCCTGGAACATCATGGTTGTCAGAACCCATGTCTTTAGTCAACTTTGTCAGGACATTTAAATAATGGCATGCATTCTGTGGAAGAGGAACACACCTGCAGGGAGCACTAATTCAATAGAACCAGTTCCTTTTTTCAAGTCCTTAAAAAGATAAAATTGACAAATGTATGCTATTTCTCTGAAAATATTTTTTCCATTTTCCTCCTATTTGATCATGGTTTGCTGTTGAGTAGGAAAGGTATGCATGTAGGGGAGCTGGGAGTTGTCTTCTAATACCCAGCTGTGAAATCTACTGCAAATATAAAGGTTAGAACAAATGCATGTTCAAATGCTTTGAACCTTACAGATAGAAACAATGAGCTTCAGAGAGGTCAAATCATCTGCCCAAGGTCACACAGCAAGTGAAGAGTAGGTCTCAAAGCAAAGAGTGCTGAGTCCCAGGCAAATTTTCTCTATTCTCCAATCAGTGTTTCTCAAAATGGTCTTCTAAAAATGACAGTGATGAAAACCAGGATTTAAAATGATTTATGCATTATCACAAAGCCTCTTTCTGTCAATATCAGAAAAAGTCTTGCTACTAAATTGGCATTTTTCCCACTAAATTGGCATTCCCCCCCCCCTCAAAAAAATCTGATCTACAAAAAATATTATGAATATTGGATGTTTCATTCTCATAATATACTATTAGTAAATTGCATTAATCCTCATAAAACCTGTGACGAATCAGAGATCTGAAGGATGCTGTTTCATATGTTACTGAATACTGTCAGACAAGGATGTGTAAAGTGTATCAGATGCTTTCGGGGATGAAGGCAGCCTTTAGTTAGAGCTTACAGTCATGGAGGCTAGCCTCCATTTCCTCCTGACACCTTCTGCAAAATATCTTGGAAAAGTCACTCACTTCCCAAGAAGCTTCCATCTTATCCACTGGGGGGAAATCTCACACATTCTCAGTTTATTTCATACTTTGTGTCTTCTCCCTCCTTCAAACCCATCCCTGTATTAGGGTTAAGGGTGACTAGGGAGTAGGGGATCCAGACATTCCTGCTTCAGGGTCTAGCTGAGTTGTGTTTGCCAGAATATATGTTCAAGGCAACTACATTGAGTCTTGATATTTCCTGCTTTACCAAAGCCATGTCTTGCAGGTAAACAAGAGAAAGCTGAGGCAGGAATGGGAGAAGTCTATTTAAGATGACACTTCTGTTAATGAGCAATGGATTCACCATCCCTCACAGTGGAAGCATATAGCAGATCAGATTAGTTACCCCAGCTCTTTTTGCTTTGTTGCGTGCCTGCTTTCTGTCAAGTAATCTTGCAATTCTTCCCACAGAGGAAGGGAAGAGCTCTGCTGACCTTTGGACTACCCATTCTGGCTTGCCTCAGCCTGTAGGATCTAAGTAACAACTACACTGAGTCAGTGTCAAGCTCAAGTCATAAATCTGCTTCTACTAATTTCCTGGTGTGGATGCCATGGCCACAGGAAAGCGTTCCTTAGAAGCCTGTAGTCTTAGAGTTTTCAAAACCTACTTTAATAAGAGTTCTTAAATGCTTCAACCTCCCTTCTAAGCCGACTGACCAAAGGTAGGGGAGAAAGATGGTTAATAAGACAAGGGGAATGTGGACCTGTTTAGAAGCAGTTCTTTGAGGCAATTCTAAACACAAACAGTAGCAGTGGCTCAATCCAGAAGAAACTGCAAGGCTCCCCCAAATTGGCAGAAGTCCTGGGAAGCAGCAAGAAGCATCCAGAATACCACGAAAAGTATGTATTGTATTTCTCTCTACAAAGTCATGACAGGCAAAGATCAGCAAAGATCAAGCATTGCAAGGCAAATCATTGCAAGATGATCCTTTCATTGTCATGGGGTTATATTTACATTCTTTGTAAACTTCACACTCTCTCTCAAGTGTCTGCTCCAGCAAAACATCACATGTCCTTTTCACAAGACAGTGTCCAGAAAAACACCACGTGACTGCTTCAGCAAAACATCTTTTCATAAGACAGCTTCCAGAAGGAAAAAAAAATCACATGACACAACTGAGTCTCCAAAGAAACCAAAAATTTCCATGTCAGAAGCCATTTACCACCCAACCTTTGTCACAGAGTGAACACATATGAAGGTAACCAGAGGCCAACATGTAGGAAAAAGCCAATCCCAGCTAGCTTCCCTGAGAATTCAACCAGCCAAGAGATAAAAGAGAAATAGATTCTGATGCTCTATGTCCACGGGAATTGTTGGTCACTGATACATCAATGGTTATGTGTTAAAGAGAAGAGGATGTCTGTTTGTCGCTATGCTGGTTTTTTTGCTTTGTTTTGTTTTCATTTTTTCTTCTCACCTCATCACTTCATCACCAATGATTACTTCTCTTAGTGACAAAATCTTCAAATATCCTTTTAGTAATGAACATTTAAAAAATCTCACCAAATACTGTTCACTATATCTTAATTTAAGGAAAGAGAAAATACCATATTCTTATAGCAATAAGTATACTAGAGTCTTTGGAATTTATGGAAGAAAAAAACGCTGATGGTAGCTTTTCTAAGCATGCAATTCAACCTCTGAGAGGAGTTATACTACTTGCCTAGTCCAAAGTTTATGTAATAAACACACTGACAAAGGACCAGAACAAGGAAAAAGATAGGAAAAGACCTGGTTGATATTTTCAGCTTAAATTACTAAGGACAGAGAGTATAGTAACATAAATATGAAAGTGAAAATTTCAATCATTCTCTCCCCTCACCCTTCCCTTTTTAGGCAGAAAGAAAGTGGCCTATGAAGGAATGAGGTTCTGGAATATTCCCTAGCTTGCGAGTGAAGAATGAGCCTGTATGGGATGCACAGATGAAAGGGCCAGAAGAGTAGCATGAAGACAGAAGCATGACAAAAATATTATGGAAGATAAAGGAAAGGATATATGAAGAAAGCCGTCCACAGCGATCAGTTCTATAAAGAACCAGGAATATAAAGGTAATGACTAAATAGACACTTGTTTATAGAAGGGGCAATGTGTGCTTGCTGAAGATCTACCAGATACCTAACCATTAGGAGGGAGACTATTAAAGTAGATAGGCAAAAAAAAAAAAAAAAAACGCAAACGACTCGGTACTGGAGAAAACTGATTTTTTTTTCTCTTTAGTTATATAGAAAGTAAATGAGCTGCATAATTTGTTACTGCCTGCCTTTGTAGAAACCAGAAAGATGAAGGAAAGGAAACTCAACAGATAATAACCAGGGTGACCAGTACTATGTAGTACTATGTTATTTGTACATATTTTATGTGTTGGGAAAGAAGATAAAGTGATATCTTCAGGTGGAGAAAAAGATGTAACTGGAGAATCAATAGAGAAGATCTTACTGTCACAGTAGGGAAGGGATTATATATCATTGGCTAGTAGACTTCTGGGATCCTTTATACATGACTGTCATTTAGCACTTACAGTTATAGGTAACAAATATCACCATGAACTAAGCATGTTAAAAATATGTTTCATATATTAACTCATAGGCAATTTTTTACCGTGTTCATATTATTAGTTCCTTCTTAGAATGCAAAGATAAAGACCGTCGGAAGGGTTAAGTCATTTTCCAAGTTACAAACTAATAAATAGCACATCTGGGATTCAAATCCCTGAGTCCAAGGTCCATGTTGTTTTCAGCATATCATATTACCTGGCTTAAATGAGAAAGGGAAGCTAGACAGAACAAGGAAGTGATATCAGAGGTAACTTGTCCAAAGGTTTAAATTTAGTGAACCAGCAATATTGGTTCATATAGTCCCATATAACGAATGACCTGCAAATAGCTTTATTGTGATGTTCGCCAAGAGGTACTAGGGCCTGCTGGATTCAGTTCTGCGAGGAAAGTGATAGGGAAAGGCTGTGGCCTGCACCCAGGCATCAGTGAGAACAGTCTCCAGTGATTTGCCTAAGTGGTGAAGATTATTAAAAGCCCTGAGAGGGAGGCCTGGCTCTTACTTTGTCCGCCACCCACTCCCCACCCCACGCCCCAGGCTCTCACCATGAGTGCTTTGAAATATGTCTGTTTAGCTTTCACCTTCAGCAATGCTCACTCAGCATTAGCTCCCTGACTAAGGGAAAACAAGTGCAGCCCACCCCTGACACTTACATTACTAAACCACTTAGGTGTGTGTTTCTCTAATCAAGAGCTAATTCTACTGTGAGTGAGCACCACGTAGATGGATGTAAAAAAAAATCTCAATGAAACGATGTATTCATACTTTCTGAACATAAAGTATATACAAACGCCATGGGTGATGACTCTCCGGAGCACTCATATTCCAAGAGCTGGTTTGTACTCAACCCTCCCGATTTTCTCTCCTAGGCCTTCTCAGTCTCCCGTTGGGCTCTCACTGTTACCCTAAAGAGACAAACTCAGGGCTTAAGAGTCACTTTTGTTATAACTGGCAAAGCATGGTGGGTGTGCCAGAGATGTGAAAATTCATGGAAATTAACCACACTTCACGTTCTGTACTGTGGACATACCACATGTCTATCTTGCACAGACACACTGCTATATTCCCTGGTCCTCTGGGTGCACTTTGTAAACAGTGTCATAAGAAGGCATGATGTCCTGCAAAATCAAATCCTGTTCACCACCTGGCTGCTTTTGTACCCCTCTACACCTAAATTAGCTTTTTAAAATATTTTCCTTCTTTCTTCCTTTTTAAATTTTTATTTATTTACCTTTATTTTATGCGCATTGATGTTTTATCTGCACGTAGGTCTATGTGAGAGTGTTAGATCTTGGAGTTACAGACAGTTGTGAACTGCCATGTAGGTGCTGGGATTTGAACTCAGGTCCCATGGTAGATCAGTCAGTGCACTTAACCACTGGACCATCTCTCCCGCCTCCACCCCCACTATACATGTATACATACATACATACATACATACATGCATACATACGGTCAAAAAATAGCAAATAAGAAGCATGGCTTGTAATATACGACAAGGAACTGAAATTCAGATTATGTGACTATAAGTAAAGTTTTGCATGCAGATGCAGCCATGTTCCTTTGTATACACTTTGGGTGTGGCAGCTGCTTTCCAGTTGGCATGCAGAACTCAGTCATGGTAACAGACTTCATTGATCTTAAGGCATAAAATATCTACCCATGCGCAGATACTTTTATTTTGCTTTGACTGACATTTTGTTTGTATTAGTGGTTTTGTTATTCTTCCATAGAGAGCACTAAGAAGGCACATGCAAGCTGGAGATCTAGGAAAGCAAGAGGTGTTCAGCCCAGTCCTCAGGCCTAACAACCAGAGGTGCCGGTCTCTTGACCCTTAGCTCAGCTCAAAGAGTCAGAGAGGATGGTTAAAGACTCCCTCCTCGTCTTTGCTCTATCTAATCCCTCAGCAAATTGCATCGTGGCCACCCATAAAAGAGAATGTAATGTGCTTTACTGAGTTCACAAACTACTAAAATCTAAGCTTATCCAGAGTCACCCACAAAGACACACTCAAAAACAATATTCAGCCAAATATTTCAGAACCCCATGATCTCATCAAGCTGACCCCTAAAAGTCACTATCATCATAATTATGCTAGTAGATATATGGTCACTGACACCTTCTGTCAGTCAGTGGAGTATGGTAGAGTCTTTCGACAAGTACCTTTTGCTTGATGTTAGCTTTTCTTTTTCCCAAGAGGTAACACTGAATCTTGTATCCATATAGAGAAACATAAGTCAAAATAAGAGCAAAACTGATCCATTGCTCACGATTTGTGAGCCAATGTAAGCACATTATAATATTATGAAATTTATCTTTCTTTTTTTCAGCTCTTGAAATCCTTATTCAAATGTACATATACATATGGCTACATGGTAGAATGGGAAAAAAATGGGCTTTGCAAGAACTAAGTACAAACTTGAATCCTGGCCTTATTCCTGATGAACTGACTGACAAATTACTTAACTTTTGGGAAGCTCATTTCTTTCCTCTGTTGTATGGAACAGCTCCATCAAGTCACAAAGAAGCAAAATCAGCTCACTAAGACAATATGTAGAAAACTGCCTTGCATAGTTGGAGCTCAGGTTTTTATATTTACTATCACGTTAGTGACCCAAAAAAGTTTTGTTTTCTGACCCATTTTGCCCATTTTAATGAAGTGATAATATGATATCCAGTAAGTACATTGTATCTAAACTATACTTGTATTATCAGAAATTTATATCATTGGAACCATTTCTGAGCAGATAAAAGAAATCCAATACTGGTGAAAGCAAGAGAAAAGCCATGAGAGTTTAACTGAGTCATCGGGAGACTCAATATTGGACTTCCAGGGATGAAAGGAACTGACTAATTAGCACCACTGTGAACTAACTGCTGTATGCAGGTAGACAGAGACTAGTCTTCGAAGTCATAAAAAAGGAAAACTTCAATTTGAGAGTAAAATCTGTGTTGAGTAAGTCTCTCCAATGTTCTAGTGGTTGTTGGTGATAATGGGGTGCCTGGGAAAGGGATTTTTTTTCTTTTTTTTATTGGATATTTTATTTATTTACATTTCAGATGTCATCACCTTTCCCCATTTCCACTTTCTAGAATCCCCTATCCCATCCTCCCTCCTCTCTTTTGCTTTTATACCATTTTGACTATATGCAAGCATTAAGGTCAGTTCTAGGTTGAGGAACTAGCAATACAATAGATGCAAATAGTCAAGGAACAAGCAATACAATAAACACAAATAGTCAAAGAACAAGCAAGGCAATAAACAAAACTTCCATGATCACTGTTTCTAAGGGCTTATCCGGATGACCAAAATATCTGAGCCTACTTCCCTATCCTAACCCAAAGTCATTTTCATGTCTAAAGCCTACTTCCTTGTTCTAGCTTAAAATTTAGATTCCTGTCTGAAATTACTTCTTTGTTATAGCCTAAGATTTAGATTCCTGCATGAAATTACTTCTTTGTTCTAGCCTAATGTCAGATTCCTGCCTGAAGCCTACTTCCTTGTCCTTATTATATTTAATAATATTTAATATATATATATATATATAATACATG
>NW_021604767.1:4636247-4668005 GCF_004785775.1 Grammomys surdaster
TCTGTGTGCCAACTTGACCCACATCAACTTAGAATGCTTTTACTCCTTAGCATACCAAAAGCATTTCAATTTGATTTTATTGTGGGTGAAATGGGCAGGACCTCTCAGAGTTAGGTTTGACTTTAGATTTTTTACTTCATTTTTTTAAACTTTCTCTACTCAACGTCTGCAGTGGCTTATAGACTTTCAAATACTTTTCCCTTCTGCTGACTATAGGAAAAATCTCAGGGAAGTCCCCGATTGGCTGATGCAGATCACTTTCTCATTTCCTGGACTGATTTGCAGGTGATGAAGTCATGTTCAGTGATTGATCTCACAGAGGACACAGATGCTACAACAACTACCATTGTTGACCATGGAGGGAAATTTCCATTTGGATCACATGATTAGCAAAATGAGGCTCAGCTGAGGAAGACAAACTGAAGGTCCCCAAAAGGAAAGGAGGACAGATACAAACATGGGGGAGCCGTGAGTCAGCCAGGTATTCCTGTGCTGAATTAGATCTGATAGCAAGGAAGGTCTTAAGAATGTGTAATTATGGGAATCAACCTTATAGATAATATAATGGTAGAAATGGCAAATACCAAATATCTGTTGATATGTTAGTGCTGTATGCTGTTTTAACAATGTTTGAGATATAGTTAGAAGAATTATCTAATCACCAAGACATTTTCCCCATGTATGTACACACACACACACACACCTATTCAGATGTATATTTGGGGAATGGAGAGATGGCACTGCATTTAAGAGTGCTTGCTGATTTGTCAAAGACCCTGAATTAGGTTTCTAGCCCATGTCAGATAGTTCACACATACTTGCAACTACAGCTCTAGCGGATCTGAAGCCCTCTTGTGGCTTTTTCAGGTACCTGTACACATGTGGCATGCACACACAGACACATGCACATGTCCATTCATTAAAAATTAATCTTAAAAACTAGAGATTTACAAATAGCTGAATGGAAATAACATGAAAAAATAATTTGTTGTCAATAGATTTGTTCATTATTCAGATTGCCTAGTATCTACCAACATATAAGGTAAGATGTCTATAAGTTCTGTTAGTGAATGCAGTACTAGACCTTAAATCAGCAGTTCTCAACCTCTGGGTCATGACCCCTTTTCAGGAGAGTCACCTAAGACCATCCTGCATATCTGGTATTTATATGATGATTCATAAACAGTAGCAAAATTACAGTTGGGAAACAGCAATAAAACTAATTTTATGGTTGGTGGTCACTACAACGTGAGAAACTGTATTAAGGCATTCAAAGGTCACAGCATTAGGAAGGTTGAGAAACGCTGCCTTAAATAAAGAAAGATTGATGGGTATTGTTATGCATATCTACAATTCTAGCACTGGGGAGGTGGTGTTAGGAGGGCCAAGAGTTCAAGTCCAACCTCAGTTACATGAAACTCTGCCTTGATCTCAATAATGGATAACCAAGATTCCAAAATAAAATGACATGTAATTATTAGGATCAGAGAAATCCAGAATATCTAAAGTCACCATTGTTTTGGAGACTTGCCTTTTGGTAAGTCAGACACAGAACAGCAACATAACTGTAGATTTTGTACTTTGGGCCAGGGTAGGACTCATTGCCATGGTTCCCTCTTCCCTCTGTTCTTCCTTCATAAATGATGCTATCTCATTGTATAAACATTATAATCAAGACTCATTTCTTAAATGCTCAGAGACATGTTTCTCTCTTTATTTTCGTCAGTAACTCACTAATTTCTCCTTAATATATTTCCATCTAATCATCTTTATTTTTAGTTTCAATACCTTAATTTTTCCTACTTAGTGATTAATTCCTACTAATCCTTAGTTCTTATCTATTTTTACACTTAAACTTTTTTTATCTTCTGAGCTTAAGCATTTTATCTTATTCTTTAATCACCTATAGTTTTACAACTTTAATGATCCACACTTTTATCTTTTATTTTAAAACTCATTTGTTTAATCTTATTTTGAAACCCAACATTTTATTCTATTGGAATCTTAACTCTTTTATATGCACTTTTACTTTATTCTCTGCATTTTTCCTCAAGGTTTTTTAAATTTTTTTTCTCTAGAGCTCTGCTGATTTGTCTTTCTTGTTCTTTATTTCTTTCTCAAAAAAATATTCTTATAAAGATCTACAGCATGAGTGCAACGGTGTGATGATGGTGGTGGTGATGGTGGGGGGGGAGGTGGTGGTGGTGGTAGTGATGATGACGGTGATAGTGGTGATAATAAAACTGGTACTTAAGATCGATTATCTTTTAGCTGCAATGCTTATTACCAGAAAAACTTCAGATTTTGAAATTTGTTGTGTTTGCTTATCTATGTATCTATTCATTTGCTTGTTTTGAGACAAGGTCTTACAATGTAGCTCTGTCTGGTCTGAAACTCACTATATAGATAAGGCAGGATTTGAGCTTACAAAGGTCCACCTATCTCTGCCTCTCAAGTCCTGGGATTAATGGCACATATGACCAGGTCTAACTTCTGAGATAATTCGAATTGGTACCTACATTCAAACATGAAATTCATGACCCCAAAATACCATACATACATAAACTGAAGGTGACGTCACACAATATTTTTAGTTAGTAAATCTGAATAAAGAATTAGTGACCATTCTTACGGTTTAAATTTGAAATGTCCCCCATATTCATGCGTTGAATGTGTATCCCCCAGTTTGTGACTCTATATTAAGGCTTGGAGTACTTGGGAGGGAGGGTGGTCTTATCGATCAGGGACAGGTCACTAGGTGTGGGCCTCAGCAAGCTAACATCACAGTTCCTTATTCCTTACTCCTTAGCTCTGCTCGCTGGTTAGCTATGTTGCAATAAAATTGCTGCATGCTCTCATAGCAATTAACTCAACCACCACTCTCTCACAGGACCAGACTTGAAATCCCTCTGAAACTGTGAACTAATATAAATATTCCACCTTGAGTTGTTCTCAGGTGACTTGTCAAAAGTAACTAATATAACACATTGGTATTGTGAGTGTGAGCACTGTTACAATAAATCTGACTGTGTGTGATTCTGGAACCTTTGGGCCTGGTTTGCATGAAGAAGGTAGAAGAGTTTGGAGATAGGGCTAATGCATCCATAGAACAGTACACACAGAGCTTACTGAGTCTTTCCGGTGGAAGGCCAGAAAAGAAGAATGCCTCTATAAATGTGAACAGTAAAACTGTGTTTATGAAGCTCCAGGTGGGAACAGGGTCCTATCAGCATTTACACTAGAAGCCACTTGTATTATGTCCTGGAAAGGATTTGAGTTATGTTGTACCTATGTCCTGACATTTTGAATGAAACTGAATCCAAATGTCCTTCACTAATCTTTGTAGCAGAGGATAGTTCAGCATCCAGGCACTCTCTACGGACATATTTTTAAAGTCAGTAAAAATGATTAATAAGCAGAGTACTAATATTAAAAAAAAAATAAGGTATAACATCAGAGAGTATTTACAGCCTTGTAAAAGGAACACAAATATTACTGCAAGTCTCTCTATGGTGGTGGTCATTGCTTTTGACCCTCCCATGGTAAAAAAAATGATCCTTCTCCCCATGATCTCTGTGGGAGCCACAGGAGCACTGAGCAAATGTGCAATGAGCAGATGAAGTCTGAATGATTATATATTGTTGACATGGGTCCAGCCATGCCAATGACCCAATGCCTCAGATCTATGAGAATGGCACCACACTACAGTGGGGCTCTGAGAGATGCCAAAGCCTTTCTCTGGTTCAAGTGTGAAAATTGACAGCATGGCATGTACAAACTCTGTTTATGAATTACTGATCAATGTGTGCAACCCAGCAATCCCAGGTTTCTCCTCCTAAATGTTTACATTCTGAGATCACTAGCCAACAGAGACCTCCTGCCCAGACTGCCTAACTTCTTGCCCTGTTTTCTGCACAATAAACTCACCAAGGTTCCAGATTGTTGAGTGAATGGTTCCAGTCAATCGTAGCTTCCACACCTGACCTTAGCTTTGTCTGTCTGTCTGTCTGTCTGTCTGTCTGTCCTTTCTTCATTCCCTTGATATCCTCATGAAGTTTCCTGAGTTCCAAGATCCAAGGTGCACAGGTCACAGCAGACCCTTAAGCTTTTATAAATGATGTCTGCTACCTTGGGTAAAATAAAGTCAAGAACTAAAAACTTTAAATGTCAACTCCTTCACAAGAAATACTTAGGACTGTACCTTACCATGCTATGTGAATTTCTTCTCCTTATATTAAACACCTGATATGTTGTATAGTTCAATTAAGGGAAGATACCAGTTTTCTTCTCCTTTGACTTGAAAGGAAATGAGTGTCTTAGATTAAGGAAACAGTATGTCTTAGGCACCTAGAACTCAAGACACCATATTCTAGGCAAACTACTCTCTAAAAGGTGACAGGAGAAAAAGAGTTCAACTCAGTGGGGTGACTGGAGCATTTCACAGGGAGGATGGCCAAGGTAAACTCACTGAGGACCCTAGTGACTTCATTCAATTACTGATTATAATGTAATCCTTTTATTCAGAATTATTTGTCAGGTTTCTTTTTTTCACCTTACACTATGAGTTCTAATCCAGCCTGGCTTATGTACTGAGATTCTCTCTCAAAAAACAAAACAAAACAAACAAACAAACAGAAAAGGAAGAGGGGAGGGGGAATGAGTAGGGATATGTTAGTACTTATCTTGAAATTAACTTGTTAAATTATAAATGTATCTTGGTTTTAAAAAGCATTTCAATTTTCTGTTTATAAAATTTTGTTATGAGTGAGGAGATTTTGTAAGGAAATGGAAGTTAAGTGGTTTGGAGCAGGAAGGAAAGGTGGGAGGACAGGGTAGTTGGTCTCTGAGCTGACCTAATTCAGTCAAGATGGGAACCCACAGAAATTAAAGTCTCAGTGAAGATGCATAAGAAATGAGGACAGGAGGCACTCCATATAGCCAGGGCAGAAAGTCACTCTGATGCCCACGTATCAACATGCCACAAAGAATGGGAGAGGATACTCAGAGACCCACCCATAGCCAAGCCACGCAACTCCTGCAGGCAGAAGACACCCATGGCCCTGCCTACCTCGTGGCCTTCCCTCAATAGGAGCCACTATGATATACAAGTATGTAGTAGACAGATAGGACAGAGAGAGAAGCAGAACACTTTGAACATCATGAAAAGACATAGAACTGGAGACGCACAGGTGGACAGGCATAGCCTGTCTTGAGAGGTCAGCCTCACCACCTGAGGCTATGGAGAAATTTCAGCCTGTGCTCCTGCTGACGGCCATGGCTGGGTTCATGGCTATGCATCAACAGGTGTCTGTGTTGATGTCCATGGTTCATTTTACCACTAAAGAACATGCAGACATTCCTGGTCTGGGCTACCACCTGGAACTACCATAGATGTCCAAGGGCTTTGCAGAGCAGCCCCAACCCATCACTGGCTATGGCATTCTGAAAAGTTGGACCCATCTTTTGCCAGCTGCAGTCCTCAGGAGAGTAGGACACACACCTCAACTGAGGAAGCACAGTAGAGCTAGCTTTTGAGGGGGAGAAGGGCACAGGCAACCTGGCCTGGAAGACATGAGAGCAAGAGCTGGAGACCTTGTCCCTTGCCAGCTAAAGCATTGGGTGAGCTAGCTTGAGCAGTGATGGAGAGCTTGCCTTGGTGATGTGATGAGAAAGGGCTGGCAGGCTGAGCAACTCAGCTGCCACCCAAGCCCAGATCAATCCAGGGCTTTGAGTTGGTACACACCAACATCTACCTCATCTGTGAAAAGCTGGAGCTTGTGGAAGGGCCTGTCCTACAGATCCAAAGCTGCAGGATCTCCATTACACACAGAGAACAACAGGATAACAGGCACCGTGAGGATCCAATATTGATGGTTTTGCAGAAGCCAGAGACTTTGAACCAGACCAATGACTCATTGCAATGAACATTTGCAAGTAAAAATATGTGGACAAAAGAGTATCCTGTGGGACATGCTGTGACACACTCCAGCTTCCAAAATGAGATGTTTTTATATTTTGTTTTGTTTATTATTTTCTTTTTGTCTTTTGTTTCCTTTGGGAGGAGGTTGTAAGAATATAGGACAGATATGAAGATGGGATTGGATGCAGGATGTGAAACTCAGAAAGAATCAATTAAAAGTTAAAAAAAAGAAACAAAACAGAAACAATGAATTTAGGCCAGTATTGAAGGGAATATGAAAATGTATTCACACACACATATACAAACACATTCACAGACAAACACACACACATACACACATATAGATACACACATACATACAGATACTCACGTGCATACAAACTCACACATACAAACACATACAGACACACAGACATACACTGCACACAGTCACACATATGTATACACACACACTCACGCACACATACATGCAGATACACAGACACACACACTCACATACACACATATACACAGACACACACAGACACACAGATACACACAGACACACACACATATATACAAAGACACACACTCACACACATACACACAGATACACACAGACATACACACATACACAAAGACACACACAGACACACAGACACACAGACACACACACACACACACCCCTCAGATACAGTCCCTAATAATGTCAGGGTGGTACTGCAGGGACTTAAATGTTTATTACCTCAGAGAAATCATTGTATCAAAACCGTGCTAGATATATCTCATTTCATTAAGGCCTTAGAGAAAAAGAGACTAGGGCATTCATGGAGTAGGTCATGTGCTGGAGCTAGAGGGAGCACTATTAGAAAAGGGCAGTCTTGGCTCAGTGGACACTTTAGTCACTTGCTATGGTGCTACCTATACTTGTGGCAGCATGCACTGGCTGACTCTATTTGCCTATGAACTGCTGCCCAAACAAAATTACAACACACTGGTGCCTACAAACTGCCCATACCACGTACTGGATCATCATTCCCATTTGAGAAAATTTACCCATAACCTCTCTACAGGGAAAGAAGCATTGTCTCCTTTGTCCGCGCCCGAGGCTCTTCTTAGTCTATTTTATTGTGTTTGATGTCACCTCTCCAGATGGTACAGGAATGTCACCTCCCATATTTGACCTAGAGAGGAAGTATCTAGAGGGAGGATTCTGTCTTCTCCCCCTACTCAACAATTTGGCTTGAAGTCCACTTTTCCAAACCATTAATTAATGCTTTCTATAACCCTTTCTTTTCCTGAGTACAGATTTTTTTTTCACCTAAGGCACACAGACAGAATAAAAAGGAGAGACATGTTTCCCTTCATATAAAAATGTATTTTTAATGGGGGCATTTGCCAGATATCATTCTCATAAGCTAAAGTGCACTTCATCACAAAAAACATCTCAGTTTTTCTTTATCTTCTTTGCATTATCCTTCCCATCACTTATTTTCAATGTGTGTTTTCTAGTTATATTGTATATATTCTAAGAAGTGTTTAGTTCTTTCTAGAGTAAGACAGTATAAAATTAGACACACATGTGAATAGCTGTATGCTCACACCAAATGTGAGAGATCTATCAGCAACTCACTGGAGAACATTGGATCTCTGTGCCTGTTTCATCACAGGTCCGTCTTCCAGTCTTCACTAAGTTGCTACCCTCTTTGTTTTCATTTACTTTGGCATAAAAGGGTATCATGGCAGTTAACCTATCTCTGGGGTGTGTTCAGGTTTAATGAATGAACATGTATAATGCCTTCCGAGGGCCTCACATGAGATGCACTGAAACTGCACATTATTAGTGCTGCTGTTACAGTACCACCTTGGGAGTCTCTGCCTTTAAGCTGGCTTGAGACAGGAGGTCTCAGAAATAATAACAACTCTTTTCCCAGTGTGCCTCTTTCCCTCAAACCTCAGAGAACTTAAAGGCATTACCTTATTAATGTAAAGCTCCGTCTGAGATGAATGGGAATGACTACAGAATAGTTCTGTTTCCAGGTGGGAGACATCAAGGCAACATTCTGCATTTACACACAAGCCACCTGTAATGTGAACAACATTATAGTTCTTAGAAGACACAAACATTACGTCACCATTGCCACTCCAAACATATGTAGCTTACACTAATAATTGCTGGGAGCAGTGGGTTCATATGTTGTTGCTTAAACATCTCAAGATATTAATGAGGATCAACATACATTAATGTATCAAGAAGCCTAATGATGATTATATATTTTTATTCAGTCATAACTTGTCTGCAGAGGTTAGCTAACGAAGGCTATTGTTTTTATTATTTTCATTTTTTGAAGATGTTTTTTACCCTAGTGATGTCAACTATTAATAAAGGAATGAGTAGGTTTTATTTGTAGTTATACAGGCTATTGATGAATTTTTAAATGGCTAACAAATTGTTACTTAATGATCACTATTCGGTAGTCAAATGATTCAAATAATAACAGACTGTTAATAGACAATAAATCATCGGCTTCGATTTAGCGTGTGCTCATCTACAACTTTGTCATTTGAAGGATGAAGAAGCCAATGGTTAAAGCAACTAAAACATCAGCCCACATAAAAATGGCTCAATTGTATGACTAAAACCTTTTCTATAGCTCAGATTGCCCATTCCTACATAGTAAGAACTGGGAAGTGATCACTGAAAGGCATTTGTCTTTAGTATAGTGCTGTCTTCGATACCTGATATGATGGTCCATGCTGAGTCCAGCTCTTTTATCACGGTTCTTTCAGCTCCTCTACAGTAAAGTCCTGGAGCTCCAGCAAAACCTGTTTCCTCTGAAGGCTTCAGTAGTTTAAATTCCAATCACCATAGTTTCTGAGAACATTGAACTATTTCCACCTTAAATTTCATCCAACTTTTTTTTGGTTTGGTTTGGTTTGTTTTGTTGTGTTTTTCGAGACAGGGTTTCTCTCTGTAACCCTGGCTGTCCTGGAACTCACTCTGTAGACCAGGCTGGCCTCGAACTCAGAAATCTACCTGCCTCTGCCTCCCAAGTGCTGGGATTAAAGGCATCCACCACCACTGCCCGACAAACTCATCCTACATTTTTATAAGCAATTTTTAAAATAAATTCCATAATTATGCTGGCATTACATACTGAGACTATGTTGATTTTTCTGGGTTATGTGCTCACACAAATATGTATTAGAAATAGAATAAGCCCCTGGGCTCTCTGTCCCTTCATTAAACCTCGGGCATTTAGCTTGACATCATTCTTTGGCATTTCACTTTCTTTTCTCACTCTTTTACCAACGGATAATGAAAATACAGTTGTCAGCTACAGTTTATCCAAACCCTGGAAATCTTATCCCTTATAGCATCCTGCCTTCTCCATCGGATCCCCACCCAACCATGCACATTACTCATACCTCCATCCTTTAGCTAATGGGAAAGGAGCACAGAAGATCGCTTTGTCAGACATTTACCTTAGTCTTAGGCCATTTACAGTGACCGATTTCTTGTGCTTCATGTAAAAGCAGGAAGAGCAGGTAATTTGCGGGCTGGTTTATGATGACGAATGTACTGGAAAGTTTCCTTCTGGACACCTGCAGTCACTCATTCCGGCTTCAAACCATGAGATCCGATTTCTCTACTTTATGTGTGCTGGCTTACAAATATTGTTATTGATCATAAAATTACCTGGTTTTTTAAAATACAGCTCCACTGCTTGATTCAAGTACTCTCTGCTACCATAAACTTTAGATTAATTCCTACCTCCTTACCTTCCATTTGCTTCTTTTTTACAGGCCTGCCATGAATTTTCTGGAACAAGTCTTTATTTGCTTGTAAGAAAGAGGTGATTAAAAAAAAAGGAAAAGGTGGGTTCATTTTTAAAATGGTATTTAATTAATTCCTTGAGAATTTTCTTCAATGTATTTTGATCATATTCACTACCTTCAACTCCTCCAAATCTCCCCCCATGAACTTACCTACTCAACTTGATGTTTTCTTTTTCTGTGTTTTTTTTTAAGCTATCAAATAAAGGTGCTTCATTTTATTGTCAGCCCAGTGGATCATGAAATCATTACCTCTCAAGAAAGATTATGCTTTGCTGCTAGTTTTATGGAAATTGCTGCAACCTCATCTCTAGAGATCTGGAATTAGAAAAGAAAGCTTTTGGTCGTAGTGCAACCAACGTTGGCAGTTCAGACTTGATTCATTGTTCATGCACTGACGTCGTCTGCTCTTCCTGGGGTCCTTGACCCATTTTCTTTCTCCAAGTCAAAGAATCAGTTCACCCAATGGAGGGTACCAGTTACCTGCAGAGAGCAATAGCCAACAGTCACCTGCTTGCTAGAAGCCTTTCCTGATGTGTTACATGCCAGTTTAGGCCTTGACTCACAGTTGGCTTATAGTCCAAAGAGAAATAGTGAGGCCTGTCATTGTGAAATGGATTTTGACTTTTCCTAGGTATTAATCTCCATTCACACTAGCCCAAACACAGTACCCCAGGTTATTTGGAAAAACAGATCTCTTGATGAAACAGCTAGAACAATTTCTTAGTAATTTGACTCCAACAAATTGGTCTTCCCTGGGAATATTTTGAAAGTTGGTTTTTAACATCAATAATTAGGGAAAATTTATGGGTTTCGACATTGCTATTTTAAATCTAACTTAGGAAAATCCTTTAAAACCCTGACCTTTGAAAAAAATCACGTGGCACTCACTATCGATCACAATTTCAGCATGCTTAGTTACCAAAAAAGACCAAGAAAGAATAACTTACCATCACTCTTCATGTTAGCATGTGTCAGCTCTGACAGCCTATGCTACCTATGTGATGGGGTGCTTGAAAAGATAAATTTGGTAACAATATATTTTCCCATGTTTTGAACACTGAAAAATGGCCTTTGATGTGTGGCTATAGATCTTGGTTGATGGACCTTGTATTGCTCTCAATGAAAAAGGAGTAGTTAGTAATAATCAATGTAATTTTAAACCCCAGTGTTTTTATTTATCCCAGAGATCAATAACACTGTAGGAGCATTCCCTTCAATCAAAGACACTGTGGAGAAACTCTATTCATCGTTTTTAGCCATATCCCTTTCTCAGCACTGATGTTTAAATAACGTCAGCATGTATGAATTTGTTTGGGGTGTCCTTAAAGCAGGCTAATTCTGTTCCAGTTCAAAGTCCTTGATTATACGGTACTCAGACAGAAGATTACAAAACACTAGAAACTATTCAAATGTCTTGGTGTTAATTAAATTGCCAGAAATTTTATCATGAAGCTCTAACGATTCCAAGGCCTTGGCAGAATGTGGCTTCTTTAAAAGGAACAGGGCCGTGGAATGTGGCCTCCTTTGCTGACTTTGCAGGCTGCCATCATCGGGGGCTGGGGGGAGCTGGGATCTGGGCAAAGCAAGCCTTTGGTACTAAGTGCATGGAGAGAGATTTGCAAAGAGTTTTAAAAACTCTATGCAATATATGAGACCTTGCATCTGCTTAAATCAGGACAAAGTCTCCCATCTCTTTTTATTTCAAAGTCCCACACTGCTGTTAGAACCTGAAATACATTTCTCTTGACCTATCCAGTCTGCTATAATTCATTTCATGAACAGTATTTTAAGGATTCTTTTTTCCTCTTGATTTTTAATCATGATACTTTCTTTTCCAGTCTCTGAAATCTGATAGGAAATGTCCCATGAATACCTCTCCCTCTCCCTCTCCCTCTCCCTATACCTGTTCCGTTCCCTCCGCCTCTCCCTCTCCCCTCCCCTCCCCTCTCCTCTCCACACCTCTCCTCTCCTCTCCTGTGAACTTCACCCCCCCCCCCCAGGGAGAGTATTTGCCCCTAGCTTGGCTTTGAATGTGGGAAACTTTGGTTGCAGTGTAATAATGAACAACATGAAATTTTTGGTACGATGATGGCAGTCAGGCCTGTTGATAATGTTCATGTCTTGTGAGTGGCTTTCATGGTTTGCTATGAAATGTGTCTCCCCAGAGGTTTAGTCTATCAGTTGCCTCTTCCAGTGAGTTATCTGAAGTAAAACAGGCAGGAGTGTCTCTCCATCTTACAAGGATCCTTCTTGCTTGACCTGCTACATTTTACACTTGAAATTTGAAACCAGGTACCACTTGCACATTTCTTTTGGAATCTGATGCTACTAAGAGAATTACCAAGACTTGAAGAACTTTCCTATGAACTTCAGGAAATTTCACGCTAGACCTACCTGAACCAGAAGCAGGAACATTTCACTAAATGTCAGATTTCCTTCCAGCTAGCTCACCAGACTCTTTACCTGGTATGTAGTAATGAGTTCCTTCTTCAAGATGAGAAAGATTAGCTGGCTTTGCACACTATCAAATAAAACATTTCTAAGGAAAAGAGTCCCACCAAATGTAGAAGTGAGGAAGTCTTCTTCTAACATGTCATGTTTATCTGACTAATGTTATTCTTATAAATATTGCAACATAGAAATGTAGCATAAATATAAATGAAAAGAGAGGTTTGCCTACAATCCTAGCTCTTGGGAGACTGAAGCAGGAAGGCTGTGAGATTGAGGCCAGCCTGGACTACATAGCAAGATCCAGACCTGCTTGAGTTGTATAGTTACACCCTGTCTCAAAAAAATGCAAAGAACGAGGGAAAGGGATAGAAGGAAAGAAGACGCCCAAACAGGAACTAAAGCTATCATGATATAAGAATGGTAATTACAAGTTTTACAATCATGGCTTCCAAATGAAAAGGGGAAGCAATAAGACATTTCGAAGATATCCTGCATGTGTAAGCTTGGGGGTGTATGTACTAATGCAATATAGTGCAGGACTCACACATTCAGCCCATAATACTTCATGGATCTAGTTCAGCCATTCTGTCTCATTCATTTTTCTTCTTTCCAATCACTGAAGTCTTTACACACAGTAAGCGATATTTCTTTTGTTAGGTCTAGCATTCTAGGATGCTTCATTTTTGTGATGTGGTCCAATATTGTGCACTCCAGAATGTTCTTTGCATTCACTCCACTAGATGTGGAAACACACTTCTCCTCAAACATGTAGGTTGGAATGCATCTCATAGCATTGTCAAATGTCCCTAATAAGGAAAAAATCACCACAAATGACAGACATTAAAATTTCACCTCTTGTATTGACAAATGGAACAGAATAACGAACCTAGAAAAAAACAAACACTCACGAGACAACATCAAGCCTAGACTGACCTTAACCTTATGACAATCCTCCTGCCTCAGCCTCCAAGAGAGCTGTGGTTACATATATATATATATATATTCTGCATAGGGGAAAGAGTTACATGTACGAAGACACAGCCAGCAAAACAGGAGGAAAATTGTTGCCAGCTATAAATCTGACAAGATACTAATATCTAGAGTAGTTAAAGAACTGAAAATATTATACACTCCCCCAAATTCTCCCTCAGTAAATGGGCAAATGAAGCAAACAAGTGATTCTCTAAAGATTCATCTGCAGATGGCCACCAGGTTCAAGGAAATGTACTGCGCCTCCTTAGCCACCTGGGACATGAAAAGCAAATGGAAACTGAGATTCTACCACTTGTCAGGTTGCCTATCACTGAATAGTAAATAACCAGAGGTGGAGATGTACCTCAGTTAATAGACTGCTTGCCTGTCATAAATAAAGCAGTGTGGTCATTTCCTGGAACCTTATAACCTGGTGTGATGGTGCACACCTGTATCCCCAGCACTTGGGAGGCAAATGCAGGATGATTAGAAGGTCAAGGCCAGCCTGGACATCAGAGCAAATTCAAGACCAGCCTCCTACAACCTGTCCCAGAATAACAAAAAACAAACAAACAAACAAACAAAACGCACGCGCGCGCGCGCACACACACACACACACACACACACACACACACACGCGCTAGTAAGGATGCAAGTAAGAAGGAACCCTGCTGTCTATCTATCTCTCTAACTTCCCACCCAACCCCACACCATGAAAATAAGGCCAACACTCTGCAAAGAGGAAACAAACACACAGACAGTGAGAGAAGAAATAGGAGAGGATAATAAAGAGTGAATATGGATAATCTTATGTAGAATATCCTTGAACAAAAGTGCCATTATGAAAAACTTCCCTCTCTACAACGAGTGCATACAATAAAAATTAAAGATTTATCTGTCCATAAAAAAATTCTCATGCTTTATGTCTCCAAACTCTGCAACTTACATGTTGGTATACATATTCTATAATTGTGAAATGTCTCCACAGTACACCTAGGAAAAAGATATACAACCTATAGAAAAATTATACATGAAGAAACACTTCAGCAATACAGAAGATAATAGCAATAGCAGTAGTAGCAGTAACAAAATAAATACTAATGTGCAAACCTACTACTGAGGAAATGTAAGAGATGTCTTAGAAAATATAAGCAGCTACCTTTAAAATAATTTCTGACAGCCATCTTGTGAAAACGGCGACACCCATACTTTGCTGATAGAGTAGATGGCAGTCAAATGAGATTTTTACATTTAAACTTAATAAATGTTATAATTTAGTGTCTGGTGTCACTAGTGCTCATAGCTGCATGTCACTAGGAACTAGCAAACCAGACAGTACAGATCATGAGTTATTTCATCATGTAAAACATTCTACTACCCAAGTGGGCTATCTGGACTGCCCAGCAATAGTTGAAATTATAGCCAGGTAAGTTTCAACTTAGTATGTGAAAACATTTAGAAAATAGACCTTTGCAACAGTAATTCTCTCAAATAAGTTTAGGCAGTTGCCAAGAAAGAATTGCTGCTGCATAGACCACTGTGTCAGATGAACAGGCATTTCTAACCCAGACTCAAAAGGGCTTATGTATGAGTTTTTGTGAATTTTTATATAAATGGATTTTTTATTTTTTACAATTTCTAAACGCAACCCTGTAAATTTAGGAGAAATAGTCATATTTAAAAGTTGAGACATTTTAAACATTATATGACTTCTAGATCAAAATAATATTTACAAAACGAAGACTGCTTATTTAAAAATTTTCTATGTGGTAAGATCTGTCCACACCTTATCTGCCTCGGAGAAAAAGCCTTCTGTTATTTTACCCACATTCTCAAATAAAGTCTAGCCACTTGTGAAGAATGAGCTTTGGTCACACGCCATGATGGCTCATGCTCTATCCAAGTTAAAGATTTAGCTGTGAATTATTTATAGGGAATGAAGAACAAGGGTTTAGCATGTGCAGAGCATGAGAAACCAATCAGAAAGAAAATTAAATGCTACACTACCTTGATAGAGAAGATATTGGATTTAAATTTTTATCATTATTATGGGAAAAGGGTACATGCCACAATGATCACATGAAGGTAAAGAGGAGAATTTTCTGAAGTCAGTTCTCTCCTACTTCACATGGGTTCCAATGATGGAACTCTGGTCACCAGGCCTGCACTCATACAGAGGCCTTTTGTTATCTGTGTTAGTGATGTCTGTTCACCCAACACAGTGATATACCAGGCAGGATGCTTTCTTAGCACCTGCCCAAACTCATTTCAGAGAATAAGTGTTCTGACATTCTTTTTTATTTTTTTAAATATGATTTTACCCATTAAGCCATCTCACAAGCCACAGATATTGCTTTCATATGTACCCAAACAGCGTCTGGGTAAAGGATGCAGTGTTCTTGGAGATACTTTAAATTCAGGTGGTGGTTGAGAATAAAGGGCCCTGTAGAAAAGCAAACAGCAAAGATGGTATATATATCCCTTCCTCATCAATGACTCTTCCATCCATATCAACTGGATAACACATTCCTTAGTGAAATCAACTTACAAAGATGGAAGATAAATTTGGCTCATAGTTTTAGTTTTCCAGCCTATGGTCAAGCAAAACTATTTCCTTTAGACCTCTTACTGGGGATACAAAATGGCCATGGTAAGGAGCACATGACAGTAACAGAAAAAAAAAATTCACCTCGTGCCAGAGGAAAAAGAAGAGAAAGAAAAGACCTGCTCCCAGTGACATAGAACCTCCCTGTAGGCCACCTCTTAAAATTCCCACATGTCAACTCTAGCCCAAGCCTTTGACAGGTAGACTTTTGAAAGCATTTTTATTCAAACTATGGCCATTCTTTCCCACAAAACAAAACTTTCATTCAAAGTAACCATACTGTCATGCAGATACAATTGACAAAGCTGGTCCACTGAATTTTGAATGTGTTGTTAGACCCTCATTCTTTTGTATTTATCATCATTAGTATCCTCTGTCTTGTTAGTAAGTCAAAAGAACAACACAATCTTTGCCCATCCAAAAATAATAGTTTAAATGGGTACCAGTGGCACACAAATACAATGGGAGAATGGATCTAGGCTACACTAATTCCAAAGACAATTAGTGTTAGCAGTAAAGATATTGGTACTGCTATTAAAATCAACAGGCTTCAAAAAGAGTTATGAGAATTATAGAGATTAGTGAATGACTGCAGAAAGGGAGAGTAAAGCTCGTGACGAATGCTTATAAGCTACTAAGCTTAGAAGGAAGGAAGATAAACGAGGATCAGAAGCAGTTTGAGCCAGCCTGGGCTATTGAACGGAATTCCAGGACCACCTGGGCTAAATTAAAAAGAAAAAGAAAAACATAAAAACCAAACTTTAGCTAGAAAGCAGAAACTGCAAATTTAGCATCCTAATATGGTCAAGAGTCCTGGCCATGTGGGCTGGGTATACAGCATGGAAATGATAGTTGAATGAGGCAGCAATCCAAGCCTGAAAAGCCTTAAACATCTAAGCAGAGGATGACAAACTAGAATGTTGAGAAACAGGCATAATAAAATCATAAAAATAAGCATTGTCACCAAAAGGTATAGCCCTTGGAGTGAATCGGAGCTGGGAAGTTAATTACTGGAACACATTAACAACTGGACAGAAGGCTGCAGCCAGGATTAAGCAGGGCATAGTAAGTGCTGGAATCTATTTGTGGCTCACAATGAGGAACAAGGAGGGATGTTTTAGCAATGAAGAACATAGGTCAGAAGTCTGCATTAGTCAGGAGCTTGATATCTCTACTGGAGAAGCTCAAATACAGACTTCCCTAAATGGATCCTTGTGGGCTGCTGGCTTCTCAGAATCTTTCAGTCCTGTGATGCTCTGATCCTCAGCACAGGCGAATCACAGAGGAATTGGGTTATTTCTTTTCTTGATCTTTAGTCTGCCGCTCCTGGCTGAGCTGCCAGAGTGCTGCTGCAGATCACATACTTTTCCTGTGTCTCCATTTTAGTATCTATAAAATAGAAATTGGGTTGTTACCCATCTCACAGCAGTGCCACAGAGCCTGTGAAATATTGGGCCCTAGGAGATACCAGGCATTTGGGAGGTAGGGAGAAAGGGGGAACTTGTGATAAATAGGAAACACAGACCACCTAAAATTAGATAGAGACTTTCACTTTGAGAGCTTCATATCTTACAGGTGATCAGGCTTTATCAAGAACAACTATATTCATATACACAAACTCTGACTAGTCCAGAATATTAAAGGCCCTAAAACTTCTGAAATTCCAAAATTGGAATGGTGAGCTATAAAAATAAATGTTTACTAAAGTGTAGTCATGCGAAGTGATTTTCTATGTATTTAGTGTTCTGCAAAGAAGTGCATAAAGTGAACACGAAAAGGCAGTGAAGATTCTGCAGGAGTCGTTGTTAGAAGACTGGCCATGGCAAATTATTCTTCAGATAAGCAGCACTGCCAGAAACAAGTTACCACCTCCCAGGCATCAAGCACCCCACTCCTGATATGCAAAAGTGCTACTGTGTGCTACTGAAAAACCACACAGGAAGTATCTTAGTCATGGTGCAACAAGTCAGTGTCAAAATAGGAAACTGTCTCTGGGAACATCTAGTTCAACCCCTTCACTTTAGTGGGTGAAGAATACTATGTCTGGATGATTAAGTGGAACATTTAAAGTCACAGGATAATCACTATGAGAAAAAGACAGAACTGGAACATGTCTGGGGACATAGTGATCACTTTTTGATATTCTACCCTCTGAGATCCCAATCTTGACAGATGACCAAAGGGAACAGAGGCAGCAAAGAAAGGGAAAGGAAGAGGAAGAGGAAGAAAAGGATATGGAACATTCAGATGAACAGAATCCTTTGAGAAGCTCTGGGTTGTTCCAAGTATCTATCTTCATAACACACATGGAGCCTAAAACAGATATAGGAAGGAAAGGAGATGCTACATTGTAATTTGTGTAAGAGACAGAATATGTACCAGAGGAAGACAAAGAAACAAGGAGTGGGCTTCACTCTGATACATTAGAACATATAGAGAAGCTACTAAGAAGGCAGAAATAAAGACATGAGGAGGCCAGAAGGAAGTGAATATCGGGACTTCTGAGAAAAGCTACTTGACTTAATTTACACAGCAGGGTTGAAGAAACGTTTGGAGTAAAGTGATATGTAGTCTTCTGAAGAGATCAAATGCAGAAAGTCTAAGTTCAGGGTTCTTCTGAAGTAAGATGAGATGAGCCCGCTATCCAGCAGTGACTGGAAACAATCAAAAGAGTCACTCTGATTTGTTCATGCATTGATTTAACAAACAATAATGTTGAAGTGTAACGTTGGTCACTCTCTGAACAACTCACTTACAAAAGCCATCCCTCTTTACTCATGGTTTCGTTTTCTACATGTTCAGTTACTCATGGTTAGCTACAGCCTAAAAGAAACTAAATGAAAAATTCTAAAAATGAAAAATTCACAAGAATTAAACACCATTCTTTGTAGTGTGATGAAAAGTCATGCTGTCCTGTTCTGTCCTGCCCAGAACGTGAATCATCTCTTCGGTCCAGCACATCCACATCATCAACTAGTCATTTGGTTGTTGACTTAGTTATCAAGTTGTGGTTGTTGTCTTAGTTGTTAAGTTGACTATGGTGGTATCCTGATGCTTGAATTCATAATACTGTCACATTAACACAGACTAGTGTTGTGACTTAACGTCAGTGTCATACCTTGCCCTTTGTCACATAGGCATTGTGTCTTACATCATCCCTGGAACAGAGGTGAGTACATATAAGATATTATAAGGGAGACAGAGAAGCCATGCTCACATTGTGTTCATTATAGCAAATGATTATGTTTTTCTGCATTGTTGATCATTGTTAATCCCTTAGGGTATAAAATATATGATTGTTATCATAGTTGTGTACACATATATTATTATACATTTATGTCTGTGTATATAAAAGAATATACCATATATGGGGTTCAAAACTCTAACTAGTTGCAAGTGTCCCCATGGGTCTTAGGGACCATCCTGTGCAGACAATGGAGGCTAGCACACTTCCAGAAACCACTACAGTTACTCATTTGAGCAAGGCAAATATTGCATTTTTTAAATTTTGATTCTGTAAGAAAATGCTTAAGAACACTAAGACACACATACTGTCTGAAATTTTTCTTCAAATTTACACTTACAACTTTTTAAGATAAGATATCTTGATGGTGTTGAATAACTGGACTTTCAAGTATATGACTTTTGACATAAAAATAGCAAACATTGGGAGCTTATTGATAGTTTTGTTTATAAAATTGATTGGCCTAATCAAAAATATTAGCCTAGGGGTTGGAGAGATGACTTTAGCAGTTCAGAGTAATTGTTGGTCTTGCAGAGGACCTAGGATCAGTTCTCAGTACTCACATAATTATTCACAATCATGTATAACTTTAGTACCCAATGCCTTCTTTTGACCTCTGTGGGCAATGGCTCACATATAGTACACATATATACATTCTTACATGCATACAGGCAAAAAATTCACATACAAAATAAATAAATCTGAAGCAAAAGTTTACTTAAAATTTTAAAATGAAATGACTCAGATAAATGGTTAAACTAGAAATAAAGAGAAAACAAAATAAAGCAGAATCACTCACAAGTAAAGGACCATGCCTGGGCATTACTGATGGTCTCTAGTTCTGATGACTTACTACATAGGGAAAACTATAATGAAAAAATTATAATCTTTACAGACTAACTCAAGTTTGTGTTAGAACAAGACTTTAAAGAGAGTTACAAAAAACATGTTTACCAAGGGCAAATCTCCTAGAAGTGGCTGGTGTCTTGCATAATAGAACAAGACTTGTGCTGTTACACAAAATTTCATCAGCTACAAAGAATTAACCATATAAGTAAAATTTTCTTTCTCTGGCAGAGAAAGAAAGGATGTAAGAAATGGCAGAAGCTTTTGGTGTTGAGTGTCTGGTCATCTTCGTTTGAATAATCTCATTTTATATTTATTTCCCAAGTTAATTTGAAAAGCATCATCTACCATCAACTGTGCTGGTGTGGATACAAAGCACATGGCATTCCTTATTGAAGATAAAGTTTCACTGTAAAATCCAATCATCTTTATAGAGGTATGCTATTATGATTTTGTATGTGTTACTAACACTTCTCCAAAGAAGTGTAAGGAACCAATAAATATATGAAAAAATGTTCAACACCTTTACCCTCATGGAAACATAGATTAAAATTACACTGAGTTATTAGGTTAACTGTTATCTAAAAAAATATAGTGAAATAGCAAACGTTGGTAAGGATGTAGAGAAAAGGATTCCTTAGATATTGTTGAAGGCAAGTAAGTTAGTACAACCAATACAGAGAAAAGTATAGCAGTGCCTCCTCAAACTAAAGCTGCAGCTGTTGTTACACAACATCTATTTATCTAAAGTAAATGAAATCAATGCATAGCATACAGTATATTAATACATCTGCTAACACATATCTACTGAAGCACTATTTATAGCAGCTAAGAGAGATATAAAACCTCAGGGGCTATCACCATATTAATAGTTAAAGGAAACACAGAACACAGAGAAAAGTTGGAAAGAGGGAAAGAGGGAGGGAGGGCGGGAGGGAGGGAGGGAGGGAGGGGAGGGGGGAGGGGAAGATGAGGAAGAAAAGGAAGAGGAGAAGGAGGATTGTTCATAGAAAAATGGAACTGTATATCAACATGTTAAGCAACGTTACCCAGACACCGAGATATCACACACTTTCCCTCCAAAGTGAATTTACTGAAAATAAAAAAGTGGTCATTAGAGAAAGGGACTGAAAGACAAGGAAGAGAGAAGGAGGGAGGGCTGTTGTAGAGCCAACAGTAGACAACAACGAGCATACTATGCTTACATGTATAGAAATGTCACAACTAATAAACATAGGCATACATTTTAAAAGTACTGCGTTTAAAACTCCCTAGAGTTTCATTTTTTAATAAAGACTAACAAGCTAACCCAGACTTAGTGAACAACCTCAACTTACAGAAGAATCTTTTTAAGAACTCAGAGAAGACTCATGTCTTGTGTGGCATCAATTTTATCCTTCTAATAGATGTTTCGTGAAGTAATGGTGAATCCGCTCCACCTTCCAGATGACAGTAGAAAGATACGTGATTATTGGACAGGATTTCTTGACAGGTGGGCTTTGACGATTCATAATCTACCTTATACTAAGTGCTCAAGCTGTTGTCCCTTGTTGCGTTGTACCAGAGGGTGAACTTCTGACAGTCTTGGATATCACAGAGGGACTTTTCACTTTCCTAGGATTCTAGATTCTAGTACTCTCAAGCTTGTGTCTACACTTGAGTCTTCAGCAATGAGATGCTTCTTTGAGCTCTCTGTAACCCAGTAAAGGCATCTGGCTGGTATCTAAAGTTATAGATACAGGAAAAACACTGACTCCTTACAATTTTGTAACTAAGTAAGCATTTATTAATCACTCCACAGCCAAGCATTTCACTTCTTGTACTATATTTAATCTTCATAATATGAGGAAAAAATCTCTGCTATTCCTTCCTAGAAGAGGCAGAAAGATGAGGTGACGTCAGCTTTTGATGTGTCCAAAGGTACTCTGTTAAAAACTGGGAAAAATGAGAGTTTGATAAATCATCTATGAAACCAATTTATTGAAGCTGACTTTAATTTTGTATAGCTCACACCCAGCAGTGCCCTCCCAAGAGAACCATGTTGCTTATCTCTCCCTGAGTTTCCTTTAAAGTCAGTGCAGGATTGCTCTTTGCAGTAGAAAATTAAACAGGAGAAGACTCCAGAGGAATGTGTTCTTGAGCGCCTTTCTCTCCCCTACTGTGCCTGTGACCTCTTGTGTGATTTGACTCCCTTCTGGCTCATGCAGCTAAAATTAAACCAGTGGAAAAAAAAATGTTTACCTCAAAGTATGTGCTGCCTTCATGAAACACAACCGAGCTTAAAGTTCATTAGATTAATGAGGGAGTGGCAATGCCAGTCTTTCTCTGGGCAGCAAAGAGGTGGTGCTGGCATTGGCCTTCAGGAGACAAGAGAAAGAAGATTTTGTGGGTACTGTAGACAGGAAACAGGAGCGAGATGAGAGGAAAGTATGCAGAAGGTGGTTAAAGCTAAGAGAGGGTTTGGAGTCCACCGGCAGCCCTAGAACGGTCCAGGAACCAGATTAAGAAATTGTTTGACTTAGAATACCTGAAAAATAAGAAATAACATAACCTCTCTGCACATGGAGCATCATTTGTGACCTATAGGGCAAGTACTGTTTACAAGCATTGCTTTATTTAATTTTAGTAATATCTGTGGAAATAGGCAAAACTGTCTCCTGGTTCACTTGTGAGAAAACCAGGCTTCAGAATTACAAGTCACTGACCAATGGCTGTAACCATCATATGATCATTGTATTTCTTGTACTCCATAACTACAGATTCTCCTTCCTTGAAAGACATTTGTCTGTCTGATATAAAACTGCACTTAGAAAGAAGAGCTTTATGCGGGGAAAAATTCTAGCCCTGAGAATTTGCAAAGGTCCTACTCCCATCTCTAGCATTGTACATTTTTTTCAGCTTGTCTTTCTGTTTCCTGTGTTTGATCACATTGAATGGATCATTCCATTTGGTGACTTCAGATTTAAATTATAAGGGCTCTCTAACAAGAGACATTTTAAATAGAGGTAGTGGCTTAGTTTCTACTCAGGCTTTTGACCCCTCATTTCCTGGTGATCTATATCCAGGTTGACAAACCTGTCTTTACTGGTTTTGATTTTCACTATTGAACCAGGTCATCTGAAATATTTCTCACCAGGGATCAATGAAAGACATACTTTCCTTGTGGAGATCAGTTTTACAGAGTAAAAAGACAGTTGAATTGCTTTTATAACCAAAAAGTAATTTATCTGCCAGCACAGCAAGTCACTGAAGTAAGTCATTTGATTTGCAGCAATAGTCTTTGAGATTTTTGTCATTCCTAAAGGACCTTGCAAATATCAACATATACAGGAGTATGCATAGGATAGCTGATGGTAATAGTTACATGGCCAATACAGAAGCACTGGCTTACATGTGACTGAAGAACTGTTGTAAAGACATTGGGGGAGTTCATTTCCTTACAAAATGAAATATATTGACTCAAATTAAGCTCTTTTGGTACATGAGAATTTTTTTCTGAGTCTGTAATGTCATGGATAGTGCTTTCTCTTATTCTTCATATGAAATAATACCAGAATGAGTACAATTTACCAAGCCAGCTTATATTTTAGAACTGGAGCATGGAAGTATTAATTTGCTTTATGTAGGCTTTCAGGGGACTCTGGGGATAGGGAGGAGAGATGGCATTTTATCTTGGCTTAATCCTTTAATGACCTCACCACGTGCATGAATATGTTACAAGCAAACAGAAAAACACCCCTTCTTATACTGTATTGATTGAGAGATTACTCAGGAAATGTAAATTTCCCACTGCAATATATTCTCCCTTTCTGTAAGATTAGCTCAGGGTTGCACTGTTCCTCCTAATCCCTCAGTCTCCTATGGTTCAGATAGGACTATAGGAAGGACATTCCTCATGAACAGACCATTAGGGTAAGTACTATCTGTGATGTCTACCTCAAAATGTTTAAAAATTGGATTTGAGTCTCTTCTCCCATTTTTCTATCTTTATGGACCTCTATCTTCCTTCTTTGAGCCACAGAATTTCAAATCATTTTGCTATAGCAATTAACCTTTATCCTAATTAGAAGAGGCTCTGACTACAAGTTCATCACTTGCCCATTACTATTTCCATACAAGAATATGCACCAGAGTAGACAAAGACAAAGTCTAAGAGTGCCATAAGTAGCTACATCTTCATAACAAAAATTCAAAGAGAATTTAGTCCTCAGAGCTGCTACAGTCTACATTTTTTATCCAAAATAAAGTTATTATCACCAAAAGTACTTTGGATTTTTGTGTTTTTTTTTCCAAATCAGGAATATTTGCAATATGCATAACAATAGAGTTCAGGGATGGTACCCACATCTAACTACAAAGTTCACGTATGTTTCATGTACATCTTGGATACATAGTCTGAAAGAAAATTTTATAAAGTTTTAATGTGCTTGTGTTTAACAGTGACTGATCCCAAGGAGGTCAGGCATGGAATTTTTCACTTGTGGTATTATCATGTTGCTCAAAACAATTTAGTTTTTGGACCATTATGAATTTTTAATTTGGGAATCAGGAATGGTAGAGAGAGACTAGATAGATAGATAGATAGATAGATAGATAGATAGATAGATAGATAGATAGATAGATAGATGTAGATCATCACTTTGCTTCTTTGTCTGTAAGAACTATGTCCACTTGGAAACACAGATCTATGATTTGTTCTATTCTTTACTCCTGGGCATGTGGTTGTCATCCATCTCTAGACTGCATGTTGAAAATCATGAGACACTAGAAATAGTAACATGACCTAATCTTCAGTGAAGACATTAGCTAAATTGAAGGCAATGCCACAGAACATTATTTCATAATGAGTTTTTTTAAAAAAAAAAAGTATGTGCCGAGTGTCTTTGAGCAGAATCAGAAGAATGTTATAAAAGCATTGTGGTTCTATGCCTTATATGCAAGGCCTGAAAACTCACTAATGATGGTTCAGATTGCATCTGACAAGTTAAGTCAAAAAATAGTTTTCTGTTACCTGTTAGACATTGTACAGGTTTGGTGTTACAGGAATCCATGATTGGACAAAACATTGATTTTTAACATTGGAAATTTTCTGTATTGATTAAAATTTATCCACACAAATTCCCAGTGTCCATCACTATTTCCTAACCCTGATACCAAAACCCAATCTACATTGCCTTCCTCTGTTTTCTTTTCATAGAATGCCTTCTATAAGCTCTGAACATAGCATATAATGTATCTGTGTATATGCTTCTTCACCTCAGCCTCATCACCAGCATTAGAACATAATCTCCACAAGGACATACCTCCTATTGTTCACAAGAGGATCTCAAGGTGCATAGTAATGGCCTAGAATATAGTAGGCAGTCTATATGAGTAAATAAATATTTATAAAATATATGAGTCAGGACTTCTGAAGAGGTATATGACTAATAGAATAGATAAAATTACATGAGACTTATTAGATTGATTTACATGAGTCTATAAAGGCTACAGAAGTGGAGAGTCCAGTAGATGTTCGGTCTATGTTTAAAGCCTCTGAACAAGAGACATGGATGATACAGTGTCTGTACAAGGCTCAAGGTGTGGGAGCAAAGTCCCATGAAGAGTTGTTGGTGAAAGTCTAAATTTAGCAGCTGAAAAAAATTGCAATCTGACGTCCATGGACATTGGCAGTGAGAGGGAAAATCACTGATTTTACTGTTCATTGTGTAAATGCTCAAGCTTTATTCTTTCTTCTCCAAATTATATGAGATGAAACTTATATGCATCTATAAATGACCCTTATGTCTCATTGCTTACGTTGTAGTACATTGTTCCCTATCCTAGAGTGCCTCTATCTTGGCTGGATGGTAGGTGTGTTAGAAAATGACATCTGTAGTGTCTCTAATGATTATCTTATATTTGAGTAAATCAATCTCAAATGTACTGAGCCAACTTTGAAAAGTAGGCATATTTGAGCCCTCCAGAAGAATTCTAATTTTTCCTCGTATTAGTTAATAAACACATGAATAATGAATCAAAGAATGAATTTGATTTTCAGATTCCATTGAGACGTGACAGATATTTTTATGTCTTCTAAAGGACAGTGTAAAGGGACTAGAGAGTGAAGGAAGCTAACTGCACCTGTTTCTGGCTCCATGGGGTAGGTGGGCTGAAATTTTACCATTACAGATGATCTACCTATTTGGGGAAAAGAGCCCTATTTCACTCCTTGCAGGAGAGAGGTCCTACAGGTAATGCTATCCTTGGGGAACTAGAAAGATGTGGGTGCCCACATAATCATCCTTCCTATTTCCTTCTAGAGACTTCAGTGATCAGACAGTAGCAGGGACTTTATTTGAAGTTGTTATGATAGAAGATCAAAGAAAAAAGGTGACCTATGTAAGAGTGAGATCAAAAAGAAGTTTCATTTTGATTTTTAGATATCAAGGAATAATATATACACTAAGTCCTATTAGTAAGTGTCAATCAGCATAAAGGTAATATCAGGCATGCAGGTCAAAATGGCTTTCATTCTGTTAACTAATAGTAAATGTTAATTGTGCTTTGTCTTTCTTTGTATGAGTTCCTATTCACATCTTCAGTATACAAACTTTCATTATAACTGTATCAGACATATAAAAATGATCACATTGCTATAGTATTCTAGAAGGAGAATTTTCATTTCTATGTGCGAGGGGACATATTCTGCATTGTAAAGGAAGCTTGTTTTAATTTTTCAAAAGTAATTCAATGAATCTGCTTTGTTATGTAGAACAAAACACTTATCCAAAATGTGATCTGAAAGTAGGGTACAGAACTTCAAAAAGGTCAAGTGAGAAACGTTTTGTGCCTGTAGATGTCTCCAGTGAGAAAATGAAGGCTGTCTGAGGAAGGACCAAGACATCTCTGGAGAGAGATATGTACCAGAAACCCCATACAGGGCCAATGGATGAGGGAAAAGGCCACAGAGACATCCCTATGATGTGAGAAGTGCATATCATCTCATCTGTACTACACTAATGTCTGACACCAAATTCAAAAATAATTTCTGCTTTGTTAATTAGTTTTACTAGCCATAGCATTAGCAAAACAAAAATTCCTCTACATCCAAAAATTTAAGATAAGGTAAAATCTATCTTCTTTCATGTTGTACTTACAATATACTATCTCCAAAATGTCAGAAGTCTCATCTGCATGCTCTATCTTAGCATTGCAATGTATAAAATTAATGAAGGAAATGGAGTTGAGTGAGGAAGATGTGTGCTGAGAAAGATTACCAAACTATGGCACAGATTAGAGGAAGAGATTAGTGAAATTTACCAGGTAGGTAATCTCAGGTTCTGTGTCACCATAGCTTGCTGTGGGTATGCAAAGTCATGGACACATCTGACCAATAACCTGGTTTATCTCTGGGCTTTCAATGGCCTTCTGGTGCATCTAATCTAAAAACAAACATCTCACCCGGAATTGATATGGAACTCTTGGTGTGTAGTCACCAACATCCTAAACCAATCAATATCCATGAGCTGAGCTGAGCCAGAGGTGCATCCTCACAATGACAAGACCTCAATAAGTCACACAGCAGCCCAGTAGTAATTCATGACAGTGATTCCGATCCTAGGCCCATATTAGGGTGGCATTTAAAGAGTTGTTCTGGCAACTTAGTTTGTATTTTGTAACTTCACAATTGCCAATGATTCTATACACAATAGTTCTACTCTAATTAGATGCTGTGTATTCTGCTTTCTACTGTTTGCCCGTAAGAATGTTGGCAAATGTAACACACTTACTCTGAACTTCTTATATGAGACAATAAGCCGCTTGCTTCAACCCGCACCATGGACCTCTGGGAGAGGAAGTAACAGTGAACATGATTTCTATGGGAACAAAAAGAGCAGAAGCTATTTCAGATTCATATGTGATTTACAAAAACTAAACAACAAAACAAAAATAACTGCACCAAAGGGAAACAGCATAACCCTTTCCCAACACATGAATGTTAGAACAAGTTCTGTATCAGGCTATCTTCCTCCATTAATTTTCCATATCTACATAGTTCATGTTTTTTAAAATGATTATAAAATTATGACCTCTTCTAAGCCATTCACATATCCCTCCCTACCTTTTTTCATCCAACTGATTTTATTAGTTATAGAATTTATACAATTTCAGGGAATACAATTAACATATTCAATTTTATAAGTATCATGCCCAGATTAGTGTAACATTTAAGCAAATTCTCTCCTCACCACAATTCCACTGTCTCAACTTATAAGTTCATATTTTAGTTGGAGGAAGTCTTTCCTCCGGTAGTTTTGATAAGAATGTTATGGAAACAATATTTCTTGATTTTTTTTTATATGTTTAAAAATATTTTTCCTTGGTTTTTATTACTGCACAGTGGTATAGCTGGACGTGAAATATGACGATGTTCATTTCTGTGAGAACACTGTAGAAGTTGTTTCACAGTTGCTAGGATTGGACAGAGTTCTGGAGAAGTTTGAGGCCAAATTTATTGTTTTTTTTCTTCTTGAATATCAAATTCTCTGTATGTTTGTTCTCTGCCTGTAGGAGCACAAAAGTGTTCTGATATGGTTATATTCAATAACTTTTATCAGGAACTACTTTCAGAATAATCAGTCATGGTTAACTGCTCTGGGACATGTGTTACTCTCAATCAACTGTTAGATGATATTTCATTATTACAGAAATATTTCATTTGTAGGAATTGATGAAATTTTGGGCTGTTATACCAGTGTTACATCTACTGATGTTTTATGGTTTTCCATAGTTCTCACTATTCTTTAAACTTATATAATATTTTGCTGTTCACTGTCTATCCTTTTATCTGCTTCCAAAAATACTTTTCTCTATAATAATTTTATTTTTCTTTATTTTTCATGTTAGTGGTGGTTGCAGCTGTTTATAATTTAATATTTGTTTTTGTATCCATTTAATTTATCTATGCACTTTACATCTTGATCACTGGCCCCTAACCCTCGTCCTACCCTCAGACAGTCCTTATACCATCTGTTTTCCTCTTTTCTTCTGAGAATCAGGGGTCCTCCCTCCTGTGTACCAAACAACTCTGGTACATCAAGTCACTGCAGGACTAGGTGCATTCTCTCCCACTGAAGATAAACAAGGGAGATCAGTTTGGGGACTGAGATTCATGGGAAGGCAACAGATTTAGGAACAGCACCCACTCTAGTTGTTTGGGGAACCACATGAAGATCAGGCTGCACATCTGCTACATATGTGCAGGGAGGCTAGGTCTACTAATTTTAATTTTTAAGCTATATAATATATAAATAATATTCTACTTTAGACAGCAAAAATCTATAACTTAAACTCTTATATAAATACTTGCTCAAATACACATGATTTTGGTATGTTTCTAGTATACAAGCAATGGGTGTGCATTACCTTTTCATTTTATAACAATGTGAGTACACCCTATATGCAATATTCTTCATTTTTATTTTCTGATAAGTTTTAAGTATCTTGGAGATCTTCCTGCATTAATGTATAATCTCTCTTTCTCTTTTCCTTTTCCTTCGTTCCTTGGTCCCTCACTTCTTAATTTCCTATTCACAATTATATGCTATTAATATGAATTTTAATTTATTCAATCTCATAAGAAAATATTAAAGTTTCTTATTATTTTGTTTTTACAAGCTGCTGTACTAAATATGCAAGTTTTTACTCATATGGACACATGAATTTGTTCAATAAATTATTAATATATTTAATATAACTGTGTTATATAATATATATAATTCATAGATGCTAGCATTGGACATAGTTCTAGAGAAGTCTAAAGCTAAATTTATTGTTTTTCTTCTTGAATATCAAACTCTTTGTATTTTTTTTTCCCTGTCTGGAGAAGCACAGAAGTGTTCTGATATGCTTATATTCAATAACTTTTCTCAAGAACTATGTATTTTAATATGTTTGCATTAGCAACTGTCAGGTTGTGAGCAATAAAAGCTATCCACCAGCAACATACCAGTTTTCATACAGCAATGCTAATGCCATGGGTTCAAACAAGTATAGTCAACAAAATTTTAACAAAGTACATCCAAAAACATATGATAGAATTGTATATCATTACCACATAAAATTTATCCCAAGAACACAAGATTGTATAAATATTAAAAATAATCAAAGTATATAACTACTTAATAAGCCATATTAATAGAAAAGGACAGAAACACATGATTAATAAGATGGCAATAATGCACAGTGTGGATTTAATGCATTTTTATCAAAATTGAGCCATCTTTTTTGTGCACATGGATAAGCTGACCTGAAGTTTGCATAGAAATGCAAGAAACCCAAACTAGCCAAACCAACAATGGGAAATAAGACTAAAATTTACAAGATCCACACTTCCTCATTTCAAGACTTACCTCAATATATAACATAATTAAGTCAGTGTAACACAGACATAAAGCAGAATAGAATTGAGACTGACAAAAAAATTAAAAAGCTCTATGCTGATGGTCAACCAATCTCTAACAAGGGTGCTGAAATAATTCCAAGTAAGAAAAGCTCACCTTTCAACAAATCATTCCCAAGAATAACAGATATTAATGTATGTTGTCCCCTGAACACCCACATACAAATATAACCTCAGAACAGATCAAAGCTTTAAATGTGCATCACGGAAGTGCATGGTTAAAAGTATACAACTGTTAGAGAAAGACACTGTCATAAATCTTTGTGATCTAGATTACACAATTTCTTTGATAAGACATCAAAAGCATGAAGAGGAAAAGAAAACTTTGGTAAATTGGACTTCATGAAAATTAAAAACTTCTATGCTTCAAATGGTACTGGCAGGGAAGCCAAAAGATTATACACAAAATTTAAAAAAAAATTACAAAGTATATATGCGATAACTAAATATTAGCTTAAGACATATACAGAACATGCAGGACATGTACTTCCTACAGTAAAAAAAAAAAATGCATTTTTGGAATGAACAAGAGATTTAGATATCTTTCCAAGGTAAGTAAACAAAGAATTTGATTTAAGAAATCAAAACCAAGGTGAACAACTGCCTTAGAAGAATATATCTCAAGGAAGGAAGGCAGGACACAGAAAACATAAAAGAGAGACAACCTCTCTCTTTTATACAAATTCACTTAGATTTGAAAAGATCACCATTGTGTGATGTATTAATGAAGGCAGAGCTTTGACAGCCCAATGAATTCTCTAAGGACCCATCTTATACTGTAACAATGACAACCAAACTCATGCTATCAAGAATTTAGGAGAGGACATAATATTCAGTCCATAGCAAGGATTCTCAGAAATTCTAGGTAAATCTTTGGGGACTAGCATTCTGAGCTCTTATTTATTTTATGATTTTCTTCATCCAATTTTATACCTTTCAGTTTCAGAGTTCGAGAAACCTATGTATCTCCTTTGTATTTTTCTTACTTCTTTAGTTACAACATAAAAGCAGAGGAAATATCTTCCTGGAGTGACATCCTTATTATGAATCAATGTTGTTAGCAGAAGATATTTTGTCATTTAAGCAGTCCTAGGTAAAAAATTACGTAGTATTATTATTACAATAACATGTACTACCCACTCCTTTAGTGAAAAAGGCATCCTTTCACATTGCTTGACATAATTTCATAGTAGTTCCCAAGATAATATTCCATATTGTTTGATAGACTCACCTTACATGAAATATTTGGGAACAAAGAATGTAATTTTCAGTGTGTTATTAATTATTAAATATCCTACAGTCTCCCGGTATCTTTCTCCCTCACCGTGAATATTATCATTATGTCACTGTGTTTCCTGGAAAGCAAAAGCTTTCACTGGGCCTGATGGTGATGACACATGCCTTTAATTACAGCACTGTCTCTCTCTCTCTCTCTCTCTCTCTCTCTCTCTCTCTCT
>NW_021604767.1:4668105-4723178 GCF_004785775.1 Grammomys surdaster
CTCTCTCTCTCTCTCTCTCTCTCTCTCTCTCTCTCTCCCCCCTTTACTGCACGGTATGTTGTTCTCTGCTTGGCATTTCACTATAGATGTCTTTTTCTTCAAATGTGTGTGTGTCCATCTGTGTGTGTGTGTGTGTCTGTGGTGTGTGTGTGTGTGTGAGAGAGAGAGAGAGAGAGAGAGAGAGAGAGAGAGAGAGAGAGAGAGAGAGAGAGACTATGAACATCCATAAAGGCCATTCTGTTTTATCAGTGTCCACCATACTCCCTTGGGACTGGAACAGTTCACTGAACTTGCAGCTAGATTGGCAGTCAACAAGATTCAGAAATATTCCTTTCTCTGCCCCACATACCAGGTCCAGGATCCCAGGCACACAAGGCTATACCTAACTTTTTCCATGCATCCTGGGGACTTACATTCATGTCCTCATACACAGCAAGCTCACTAGCCCACTGAGCCAGGCTTCCCTGTATCAGGTTTTGTCTCTTCTTCTTCTTTTTCTTGTTTTTGTTCTTCTTGTTCTTCTTGTTGTTCTTGGTTTCCTCCTCCTCCTCCTTCTCCTCCTCCTCCTCCTCCTCTTACTCCTCTTCTTCTTCCTCTTCTTCCTCCTCTTCCTCCTACTTCTTTCTCCTCCTTTTCTTCCTCCTTCTTCTCCCCCTCTTCCCTCCTTCCTCTTCTCCTTCTCTTCCTCCTTTTATTCCTCTTTCTCCTCCTCCTCCTCTTCTTCCTCTTCCTCCTCCTTTTTTCCTGCTCCCTACACATACGTCTTCCTCTTCCTTTCCCTCCACCTTTTTCTTCTTCAGCTCTACCTCAAGTCACCTTCTGTGTCTACACTATCTTAGACACCCTCCACTCTAATATTTGAAGAATTGTTCACCGCTCCTCCACATTGCCCAGAAACACAGTTGAGAAAAATAAACAAGGGTCCTACCCTAAAGTTATCTCTTCTCTCCAGTCTCATTTTGTTTATTGTTCCTCATCCCAAATACTCAAATAAAGTTCATTTATCAAAATACTGCCCATATCTTGAATACAACACTTGAAGCTCTAGTAAGAAAAGAGAGGACAGCATATATGGTAACATTGCCATTACTACTGATAGGTAATATGGGCTCACAACTAGGATAACATCTCCCACTCGCTGTAGGAAGTCACTGAATGTTTCTAGAATAACTAAGTGAGGGAAGGTTTTCCAGCCTCAAAATCAGGTCTAACATTCAAAGAAAGTTGTATAGCTATTTTGACTTCTCTTCTCTGCCTCCCTGTACATTAATCATGTGAGCAACTTTAAAAGTACCAATTTTATAATGATTAATTTAAAGCAAAGCATGCTGTCCTGCTCCCCCAGCATCTTCCCTCATGGGGAGGGCTGGCTGGCCCCATGAACACTAAGGTTAGATGCTGCCCCACCTATGCTCCAGCCTGACCCAGCAGGAGAGCTATGCTCTGTCCCCCAAGCTCCATCATCAGGCCAACCACTATCCCTCCCTTCCTGAGGTACCTTATGGGACCCCAAAAACATTCAGTTCCACCTGGGGCACAGACAGCAAAGGAGAGCAGCTTATTGTTCCCTGATCTCCATCACCAGGCCCAAGGTTCTGACTGTCTCCCTGAGGAGCCCTGTTAGCATCAGGAACATGCAGCTTCCACCACAAATAACCACATGTCTAAAGGCCAGCTTAAGAACATATTCTTCAGAAGCCAAGGCAATATGGCGCCCTCAAAGTACAGCTATCCTATTACAGCAAGCCCTTAATATTCTAACAAAGCCAAAACACAAGAAGATAACTTTAATCCTACATTATAATGATAGTGATCTTCAATGAGGAAACAAATAAATTCCTTTTTTTAAATACAGGAAAATACAATCAATTAGAAAAAGGAAACGCATAAAACTGTCAAGGCCTGAAAATGGAAATAGAAGCAATGAAGAAAACACAGAGAGAATCCTGAAGAAGGAAAACCTAGGAAAGATCAGAAACTATAGACACAATCATCACCAACAGAATACAAGAGACAGAAAGGAGGCTATCAGGTATAGAAGATAGAATGAAAGAAATAGATACAACAGCCAAAGAAAATGTTAACTCTAAAAAGGTCCTAATACAAAATATCCAGGAAATTTGGGACACTAAGAGATTAAAGCTAAGAATAATAGGAATAGGATAAGACTCTCAGCTCCAAAGTGATGAAAATAGACCAGAAAAGAAAGTCCTCCTGCCATATAATAATCAAAACAGTAAATGTATAGAACAAAGAAAGAATGGTAAAAACTGCAAAAGGAAAGGCCAAGTAACATATAAAGGCATGCCTGTCAAAATTACACCCAACTATTAAACAGAAGATCTAAAAGTAAGTAGGACCTGGGAAGGTATCTTTCAGAACCTAAGAGACCACAGATGTTAGTTCCTACTGGATCTGTCTTTAAAGTTGAATGAAACAAGTTGACCTGGAATACATGACACTGGGAATCCAACACTCTACTATCACCAATGGACATATCATTGAGATAGAAATGAAACAGAAATTATGAAACTAACAGACATGATGAATCAAATGAATCTTACAGGTATCTATAGAACACTTTATCCAAACACAAAAGAAAATACCTTCTTCTCAGCACCTCATGGAATCTTCTCCAAAATTGCCTATATACTCTGTCACAAAGCAAGTCTTAACAGATTCAAGAAGATTGAAATAACCCCTTGTAACTTATCAGAGCACAGTGGGTTAAAGCTGGAGTTCAACAACAAAAGAAACAACAGGAAGTTTACAAACTTGTGAAAATTGAACAACTCTCTATTCCATGGCCTCTGGGAAAAGAAAGAAATAAAGTAAAAAGTTAAAGCTTTTCTAGAATTCAATGAAAATAAAGGTACAACATACCCAAACTTATGGGACACATAATGCAAGCAGTGCTAGGAAAAAATGTAGCACTAAGTGCTTCCATAAAAAAAAAAAAAAAAAAAAAAAAAAAAAAAAAAAAAACTGGAGAGATCTTATGCTAGCAATTTAAAAGCACACCTGAAAGCTCTAGACCAAAAACCAAGCACACCTAAGAGGAATAGATGGCAGGAAATAATCAAATTCAGAGATGAAATCAATCATTTAGAAACAAAGAGAATAATACAAAGAATCAACAAAACCAAAAGCTATTCTTTGAGAAAATCAACAAGATAGACAAACTCTTAGCCAAAATAACTAAAAGACAGAGAAACAAATACCACATTAACAAAATCAGAAATTAAAGGAAGTCATAACAACAGGTACTGAGGAAATCCAAAGAATCATTAGGTCTTACTTCAAAAGCCTGCACTCCACAAAATTGGAAAATCAAAATGAAATGGACAATTGTTTTGATAGATTCCACTTACCAAAGTTAAATCAGGATCAGGTAAATAAATAGTCTAATAACTTCTAAAGCAGAAAGAAACTCCAGGAGCAGATGTTTTTATGAATAACTATACCAAGCTTTCAAAGATGAGCTAGTATCAATACTCCTCAAACTCTTCCCCAAAATAGAAACTGAAGGAACATTGTCAAACTCATTCTATGAGGCTACAGTTACCCTGAATTTCAGAACAATTTTTCTTATTAATATTGATGCAAAGATAGTCAATAAAATTCTAACAAACCAAATCTAAGAACAAATCAAAAACATCATCCACCATGATCAAGTAGGCTTCATCCAGAAATGCAGGGATACTTCAACATACAACAATCTGTCATTGTAATCTACTGCTTAAACAAACTGAAAAAAAAAAGTATGATCATCTGATTAGGTACTGGAAAAGCCTTTGACAAAACCCAACACCTCATCATGTTAAAAGTCTTAGATATAAAGCACATACCTAAACACAAAAAAAGGCAATATACAGCAAGCCAGTAGTAAACATCAAATTAAATGAAGAGAATCTTCAGGCAATCCTATTAAAGTAAGGCACAAGCCAAGGCTGCCCAATCTCCCTGTATCTCTTCAATACAGTCCTTGAAGCTCTAGATAGAGCAATAAGACAACTAATAAAAATCAAGAAGATGCAGATTAGAAAAGAAAAAGTAAAAGCATCACTATTCACAGATGATATGATAGAATATATAAGTGACCCCCAATAATTCTACCAGAGAACTCTTACAGCTGATGAAAACTTTCAGCAAAGTAGGCCTGTAGCAAGGCAGTACATCATGGTAGGGAACATGTGGCAGAAGCCACTCACTTCAGCACAATCAGGATGCAATTGAGAGAGCAAGGAAAAGGTGTGGAAGTCCCAAGATCAACTTTAAGAGCACAACACCAGTGACCTAATTTCCTTCCACCTCCTTGGATCCCAAAACCTCCCAACAGTCCTGTCAGCTGAGGATCATGTTCTCACACAGGAGTCTGTGGTTTTAGGAGGCAACCAAAACAGATGTCACATTCCTCAAAGTCTACCAGGATTGTCTTCCACTTTCTTTCTTTACAAAGGAGAAATTAATAACAGGAACCTCAATGGATGCCCTTAAAATCCTTGATTTCAAAGCTAATATGTTTTTGTTTGAAGTAATAAAATGCAATAGACAGAGGAAGAGGACTTTGAGTCACAAACCTGAGTTTATACTGTGCTCATGTTGCTGGCTCTGAAATTTGTGTGATTGGCTCTGTGTTCACCATTCTCAGCTGTACATGGAAAATAGGAGTAATAATGATAGTACTGACACACAGAAATAATGAGAGCTTTGAATAAAATAAAAATGTGACTATTCTATATAAACTGTATAGTACCTCATCAAAGTGAATTACCCTCCCTTAACACACATAGCACATCTGTTCTTGACATTACCTTTTGCTGTTCCATTGGGAATGTGGTGACACTTACATATGGACAATGGACTCTTCTATCTAGATCCAGGAGAGAATGAATGTTTTAAATTCTTGCCCTGAAGCTACCTTACACTCTCTTGACTTTTCATTTTCTAATTAAAGTATAAAGAAAGTTTAATGCATAAATTTTCATAAATGAAGTAATACACACAAAACATAGTGTTTGGTGCATAGTAATGATCACCAGATACTTTTTTGTTGTCTTAACTCCAAGTACACTACCTAAAATACCACCCATTCTTTCTTACTTATAAACAAGAGGAAGGGAATCTGGAGAGACAGCTCAGTGCACTCCTTTACATACTCAGTGCACAACAGAAATACATACTGCTCTTGAAGAGGACTCAAGTTTGGATCCTGGCATCAACATTGGGCAGCTCACAACTGCCTCTAACTCCAGTTCCAAGATCCAATGCCACTGATCTTTGTGAGCGCTCCATTCATGTGCACATATTTACATACAGAAACATCCTCATATCGGGGGGGGTGTTAAAAAACCACCAAAAATTAAAAATAATAACATTTTATATGTCTTCGACTTCAACTTTATTTACTTATTTTTTTTAATTGAAATCAGTCCCCATTTGGACTGATTTGGACTTCATTCTTCAAAAATTTACATTTCCAAAATATTTTGAATTAATTTTCTACACATTGTACTATTATACATCTGTAAGCATTCTGCGATTAAGTTTTATGCCATTGACTAATGACAGGGCTAAAGAATTATCAAAATACCCACCCTATTTTATCTGTAAATGAGCTAAAGAAAATATTTGTGATTAAGTAGGGTTTCACTACATGTTTTAACATTTAACATGGTTTAACATTAAAATATGAAAAAGGCTTAGACGTAACATCTTTCAGAAAATTTCCAAATGACTGGAACCATAACCAATTAATTTATGTCATCAAAATCCGAACACAGCTGTAGGCAGGGAGAATACTTAATCAGTACCGCTTGATGACGGCTTGATGGAACAAGGCAAGGTGAGAGCAAAAATAGGAACATGAAAATTAGAGGTGATGAAATCTGACCTAGATGTCTTTTCCGGTAAGTATTAAACTTCTCTTCATTTTTCAAATTTTTGATTGAAACAGCCTCCACCTAAACTTCTACTTAGAATTATGATTATGTGGCCAAGGTGCTGTTATGGATCAGTGGATGCAGATTTAACCGAATACTAATTTCCACCATAGGAGTGTGTGATGTGTGTGAGACAAAGCCAGTATGAAATGCCACAGACTTCCACAGGTATCCAATGGCCACAGCCGCATAACAAGTTGGTTTGAGTGTGATTACAAGCAAGTAGGGAGAAATTAAGCTGAATCTACACATCTTCCATGCATTCAAGCAACTAGCCTGACTTTTTCTTTGTGTCTTATAAAGAAATAGGTTCTATCGTTCAATGAAATTCCAATGTCTCCTGTTCTCTGTTTCTCTCTATCTCTCTAATTGCCTGCACACATACACACACATGTAGATGAGAATATTATTGAGTATGTGAAGTATGCCAGAGCTGGTATGATTGGTCAGATCAGCCTAATAGAAACTGGGGTCAGGAAACAGAGCGGGCAAAGAAAAAGCAGAGGAGCAAAGCAATTCAAAACCATGTTATGTGAAGTAGATTGAATTCCTGGCAACTTACCCAGTTTTGGTTTTCAAGACTCAAAATTTCTCTGGTTTGGCTTCCTTCCATTTCTTTCTTTTTCCATTTTGAGATGGGAGAGTGCTCTGAAGACCAGGCTGGGGAGGAACTTACTATGTAATGCAGACAGGCCTTGATCTCTCAGTGATGCTCCTGCCCCAGGTTCACAAGTACTAAAATTATAGGCTTGCATCACCACACTCAGCTAGTGGACACTTTTCTTTGAATGGTGGCCTGAACTGAATCATGTTCTTAACCAAGAGCACAAGATTCTGTCTCATTCAAATTATTTTTTTTTCCTTTTGCCAAATTAGAGCTGGTCTGGTCAAGACATAGTATTTTTCTTCCATCAGCCCACTTGACATGAGGCTTATTTCATTTAAAGCTTGAAGCAGCCTTGTTAAGTGGAGATTAATGTTATCTCATCTGATGCATGAAGATGTTTGTGTACGAAGTGCCTAAATCACACATCTTGCAAGCTCACAGCCAAGAGTTGAACAGTGGCAAGACCATGAACACATTTTTATTTTAATCAGTATATTTATCAATCTTACAAGAAAAATAGTAACAGCAGACTATTTAGGAGTTTGGATTCGTAGTCATGTTTCTATCCAAACCTTAAAAACTATATACATTTTTATACCATTAATTTTTTATTACAAGGTATTGAACATTCATTCCCCCCTCTTATTTTCAGTTTGACACATCTACAGCCAAAATCAATTAAGGTGCTAATGTAAAGGATAAGAAGGAAAGAGCAATGAGAGAGAGAGACACACACACACAGAGAGAGAGAGAGAGAGAGAAAGAGAGAGAGAGATTAACTATTAACTTATGGCTCATTGCCTGCTCTGCATATTGTATATGGCTATGATTCACATAAGCCAAACACACAAGCTTTAGTAAAATGGTTCACAAAAGCTGGAAGGCAAGCCCAGACCAATGGCTAACAATTTAAGACATCATCTGATGAAGTGTTGATTTCAGAAGTAAATAATCAGTCTCAATTTTCAAGAAAGGTTAATGTTAGCATCTTTCTATCATTAAGTGGAAGTTAGAGCAAAATTTACAGTAATGGGAAGTAAGTCCTAAGAAAGACAGATGAATATGGGGACAAAGTCAAAACAGAAAGATACCATGAAGAAAATCTGACCGGAAAACAGGCTCTAAAATCTTGGATAAATTTTGGCTATGTTACCTAATTCAACCTAAATATTCTACATTTTTTTGTAAACTTATGCCAGCAGTAAATGACATTTGATGGAAGATGAGATGGGTGGAGGGGGTCAGACTATAGTGGAGATCCCATTGAAATGATTGTGAGATAAAGATACGGGATAAGAAATGTTTCCTTTACAATAGTTGTAAAGGAAAGTGACACAAGAATAATTTTTAATGCAGAACTTCTTTTTTTTCTTTTTTATTGGCTATTTTATTTACTTACACTTCAAATGTTATCCCTTTTCCCAGTTTCCCCTCTGGAAACCCCCTATCTCATCCCCCCTTCCTCTGCTTCTATGAGGGTGTTCCCCTCCCACACACCCACTCCTGCCTCCCCATCCTGGCATTTCCCTACACTGGGGCATTGAGCCTTCAAAGGAACAAGGGGTCTCTCCTCCTGGTGATGCCCAACAAGGCCATCCTTTGCTAAATATGAGCCTGGAAACATGGGTAGCTCCATTTATACTCTTTGTTTGGTGGTTAAGTCCCTGTGAACTCTGAGGGTTCTGGTTGATTGATATTGTTGTTCTTCCTATGGGATAATGCAGGACTTCTTAATGGAGCAGGCACAAAGAATGAGAAAATGCTAAGGTTCAATAATAACTCCAAAAGTAAGGAGTTGGTAAAATGCAATGATGCTTTCGGTAGACCATAAGAAAAAGGAAAGGGGGTTGAACTGGAAATAATACCAAGTATTGAAAATGTCAACTTTGACAGGGATGGAAAAAAACTGTGGAAGATTGACCAATATAAAGTTGAAATCTGCAATATGCTTGAGAGTCATTTTTGAAAGGTGACCTCATAAATGTATCCTATTTGTGTTAAACTATCAAGTCTTTCAGTGAGAATTCTGTTTCTTACCAGGACGGTTTAATGGGGCCCAGATTTATCCTCCTAACTTAAAACAAACAAACAAAAGGAGTCAAGATCATGTATTTCAAGACTATAATCCCTGAAAGAAAGGGAACAAATAAACAATCCCAACAATTACTTCGTCATTGCAAGCTGTAGTTCTAGCAGGTCTAATAGGCTAAGTGCACCTGCCATTTGCTACTCAGAGTATCACCAAGGAGGGATAGAGAGTGTGCTTCAGAAGATTCCAGAAGGATCAATGGCATGCAACATTCCAAATGTGTGAGTATAAATTCACCAACAATAAATGTAAAGCCTCTATACTGGGTTGTATAATTGCTGAGAGAAAAAACAATACAAGCATAACTGAGACTCATATATTAGTGGATTAAAAACATCAAGGTTAAGATGTCAGGGCTTCCAAAATAGTTCTATAGAATCAATAAGCTATTTTGTACAGACTGGTGAGTCAAATCTTATACCGAAGTGGAAAAGCAAAGTTGGAGAACTCACACCTACTCATTTCAAGTTTTATTATAAAGCTGCAAGAAAAAAAAAGGGGGGAATCATGTGGTATTCCCTCTGATAGACCTATGACGTAGGAAAACTGAATAAACTCTAGAAATAGACCAATTTATATGGTCAATTGATTTTTTGCAAAAGTGCTAAAGTAAATCAGTGTGGGAAAGAAAGACTCTCTGTAGTAAATTACACTATAATATCTATACAACACACACACATACACACGTACACTCAGTTATTAATCCATGTCATATGCAAAAATCAACTCACAAGGATAATAAGCCCAAATTTAAGAGCTTAAATTACATTACTTCCAGAAGAAAAAAAAAGTCTTAATTATCTTGCAATAGCCATAATTTTCATGCAGAAAAACAGGCTCCTTCAAATATACTCCCAATAAGAGAACAAATGGATTATGGGTTAAGTGAAAGTGTTTTCAAACCTGCCCACATAAACCTCATATATGACTCAAAGTAAGCACAGACAATTCGGATAGCTCAATAATTAGACAAGATAATTAGAAAGTGGATAAAAGCTGGAGAGGACACTTCTCAAAAATTTATCCAAATTGAGAGTAGGGTATGATGGCACACACCTACAATCTATAGTACTCAAAAGGCCAAGGACAGGAGATCACTAAATAGAGGCTATAGTTGCTTATAAAGTGAAACCCTGTCTCAAACAGAATCTCTCTCTCTCTCTCTCTCTCTCTCTTTCTCGTTGTGTGTGTGTAGGTGTGTCTGTCTGTCTTCGGTCTGAGTGGGACAGTGGTGTATGCAAATGTGTCTGTGAGTCTGTGTGTATACAAAAATTATCCAAATAATATTAGCTTTATTCCAGTTTTATCTACTTGAAATCAGCCCGACTTCTAAAGAATAATCTAGTATTGAGAAATGTAGGCAAAGGGTTTCCAAACATGCCCTTGAAAGAGTGTGCAGTAGACACAGGTGTCCAGTAAAAGGGCTGAAGCTTGCAACAGAATCTGATAGGGATCATCCAGTTTCAGAATTTGTGCATCCTCGAGGAAAAGATTTGAGTTACTTGTGAGAAAGACCATGGGAGCTGGACTGGGTCTACAACATATTACTTACCCTTAGACAAGCTGCCAAGGAAAAGTCTCCTAGAAACAGTAGTATTTCTAATTTGAATATAAAATTCCTTTGAGGGAAAGAATCAGAAGAGAAAGGGCCTACCCATCCAGTGGGATTAGAAATAGATGAGGGCCTGGAAGCTTCTCTGGGGACAGAAGTACTCACTGAGCAAGAGAGGAGGGGAGAGGCCCAGGTCGCTGGCTCTTTACCAGTGGATTGCAGATGTAGCTATAAGTTTAACTTCCTGTTTTGTCTCATTAGCTGTGTGACTCTGGGCAAGATCCTTCTGTCTCTGGTTTTGGCTTCCTTAACTATAACATAGGGATGACAGTATAACTATACACATGTCCTGTCATGTAGTACCCAACGCAAATCATTTCTAAAAGTGCTTACTTCGTGCTATGAACATTTCCCTGTTTACCTTCAAATAATGAATTTGCCTGAGTTGGTTTTTCTCTGAGCACTTCTCTGGCTTCATGTTTTGTCTCACAAATGTCCCCCCTTGCTTTTATTGCTTTGGCTCCCAAGAGTATGTATGGAGGGATTGCGTTTATCTGTCTTTCATCTCCTTAATAAGATCCAAGCGTTAAGAGAGGAGGAAAATATGTGTTGGACTCCCTTTTAGCTGCTAGGATGTATGTCTTATAGCATTCGACAAATACGTCTTAAACAAATGAGGTTGTTAAGATTCAGTCACAAAAAACGTCCCTCTGCTGTGGATCAATTACACAGAGTAGGAAGAGGCAGGTGTAGAATAATTTAGCCAGGGTCTGGGTGTTTATTTCCAGTTGATCTATGACTATGCATAGGCTCCATCACAGTGAGACTGATAAAGGAGAGGTGACATTTTGGAAAGAGAGAAGAAAATTTGGGTATTATAGCCCAACGTTTGGTGAGTCCCCAGTTGATAGCAACACACATTTCCTTCCCCTTGGCTAAATTTGGATCAAATCCTGGCTGAGTGCACAGAACAAGCCAGAAAGGCATTGTACCTCTATTTTGTGACATATGAGCTCCCTGCTTTAATCTCCCCTCTACTGTATAAAAGAAGATCTGAGGCTGTTAGCCTTCAATCTGGTGATTCATGCAGCTGGCACACAATAGATCCCACCTCTTTCCTCGCTGCCACACAGTACCAAGCTAAACAAAATGTCTTAGAAAGCTCCAGTACACGGAGCGGGCCTGTCACAGCCCCTCCCCTCCCCCAGCCCTCCCTTCTCTCACTTCTTTTTTTTCTCCTTTCTTTCTTTTTCTTCTTGTATAAAGCAAAAGAGTCCAAATGCCTAGCACCTGCCTTTTTCCTGACATTTCCACAAAGGTAAGGAATGAACCTTTTGTCAGCTCCATCCAAATGATCTGTTCTGAAACAATGAGATAAAACAGCCTGGGCCCCTCTCCCTGATAGTCGATTATAGAGCAGAAGATTAAAATAAAGGACACTTGATTTTATTGATTTAATGAGGGATAGAGGCTTTTGCCCAGCACCCCTCGTGGCAAAAGAACAAGTCTTGCTGGCAGGTACCTCCGCAGAAACGCTTCTTTCAGATTCGTTGGGTTATTTTTCAGAAGTGCCTCTTTCTGGTTTTGGCTCTGAGAAGAGTCACAGTAAAACTTCTCGGGCTCCATGAAGCAGTCAAATGCCTGCAGTGATTTCAGTACGTATCTCCAGGCAGGGAGAGGCACAGAAGGGATGCTGCTCCTAGGCGCTGCAGGGGGATGTAACAGGAGGAAGCACAGTTTGAATAAAGAAGGAGAGTCTGGGAGAGGAAACAAAAAAAGAAATAACGCGTCTCCCTGCAAGAGACTGTGTGCACACCTATTATTTCTCAGTGCTATCTGTGTCTATTCCAGCTCGGTCTCTAACCCCTCCTCCCCTCCTCACCACCCTTCTGCAGCCCTTCCCCCTCCCAGTCTATTACCCAAGTTTGATCAGAGAAACAAAGTAGGAAAGGGGCTTCCGGCACTGTGTTCCCTGTGGTCCCTTCTCTGCACAGCTCGATAATCTTTTTGGCTTTTGTTCTTTTCCTCTTTGGGGGGTCTCATGATATTATTATTGACATTTTCATATGGTAATCATTTGAATTCTGTGTGTCTTCTTTTCTCGCTGCCCATTTTTTTTTTAACATAGCATCTGACTTCATTGTCCACTGAGCCGTGGTGAAAGGGACACTGCCAGTCACCTGCTGACCAAATTTAAGCAGCCATCTACTGTTCAGACCCAAGTGTGTTGTGTTTATTCATAGACTGGACAGCTAGGATTCCTCTTAACACAAGCCTATGTCTCTATACACTGTGTACATTTATTTAGATTTATGCATTCCACCCATAGATTAAACACCCCACCACCACCACCACCAAACTCCGATAGCTAGCTTGAAAAGAAACAGTTCCTAAGAGCTTGTGGTTTCCAAAACACAGCCCTTCCCCCCATGCCTTTCAGTTTACACAAAATGAGGGCCCGCCCCTCCCCCACAGCCTCTCTGCTCTTTGCCTCAAGCCAGTCTGAAAGCAGGGGGCAAAATCATTACTTCCCAATTACCTTAAGCCATGCAAGATAACCTCTCTCAAGGGCTGCTGGTAAAATATGCACACGGTTCCAGTGTCTAGACAGTTATGAAATATAGGTGAAGGCCTTGGCCGTTGCCGGAACCCTGATGCATCCCAAATGAAGTGCTTTTATTAAAGAAGTATAATCACCATGATAACTAATTACATCAATAACACATAGTTAATTAAACCCATTATAGTTACTACTCCCTTGGGAGAGAGGTCAAAAAAGCCACTGTCTTCTTGATACTACTGTAATAACAAAAGAAGGAAAAACTAAGAGAAACAAGGCAGATCTCGCCCCCCCACACACACCCTAATATTCACTAACTGTCTATTAAATCACCTAAGAGGGTTTCCAAGTGTAACTTATACCCGAAGATCGCTAGGTTTTCAAAAGACCACTTCTGAACGTATGTCTCCCTTGAGTATGAGTGGCCCAACTGTTGGTTTGAAGAATGAATGGATACCACTGAGCTTTTATGAATATCTTGCCAAGAGACATGATGGAGAGGAGGGCTTATGTTTCAGTTCACACTAGATTCACCACAAACACCAGGAATGTGGCCTCATGCTCCTGTGCAAGGCCTAGTGGGGACTGTGGCAGTAACCATGAAAGTTAAGTATTAAAGCTCATTTGCCAGCCTTTAAAAGCACACAGATTCCATAGCCTGTGTTTCAACAGCAACCTAACCTCTGTGTGTGCCCATGCCAAGAGAATTCAGATCTGAATGTGGAAACAGAATTGCAAAACTCCATTGCAGAGTGACATTGGCTTCCAGGAGAATTAGAACACAGAGAGAGAAAGAGTTGGGGAGAAGAAAAGAGGGAAGGAGAGAGAGAGACAGAGAGAGAGAGAGAGAGAGAGAGAGAGAGAGAGAGAGAGAGAGAGAGAGAATCTTAAATGCTAATTTCTAGACAATAAAACCAAGATGTTTTGAGCCTCCTCATCTGGAAATTCACCGAGTCATTATATCAGTGTCCTGATGTACCTTCTTCTCAAAGAAGTTCATTGTACCCAGAGCAGATTTGCATTTCTTCTGCTAATTGACAAAGAGAACTTTGTATAGAAAGGCTGGGCACTCAGAGTACAAATGTGGCCAGTCTGACCCCCTGCAGGAGAAAGCAGCCAAGCAGTGGAGAGCAGAGGTAGAAGAGGAAGGAGAAAGAATGCTTTGATCCTAGCACACAAAGTGGCAGGAGGCAGCACACTCCTAGCCAGCTCTGACCCTGCCCAGGCTCAAGTTTGGTCAGAGAAGAGTAGAGTCCCAGGCACTCCTGAGCCAGGAAAGGCTCCAGGGATTCTGGTTGTTAAGACTGTGGCTGCTGCTAAGTTGATCATCACTGTTATTTTCAAACCCCCAAAATTATGATATTGCATCTCCTGCAAGATGGGCCTGATTATTTTCATGCATGCTGGAGGCAAAAGCAGCCTAAAAAGTTCACTTACGTGCCAGGAAAGACAAAGGTCAAGGGTTAAGTCTTTTATTTACCCAGTGGTTCTAGCTGATACATGTTTGGAAAGAAAAAAAGAAAGCTCTCATCTCAACTACGAAACCTCCTTCTCAGGCATCTCTGTTCACCTCTCAGATTTACCATGGTATTGGTGAACCTGGCAGAAAAGACAAAGGGAGGGAATTATCCTAAGCGCAATTGTCACATCTGGGAGACTTCTTGCCATCAGTCACACTCCAAGTTCCCTTCTGTCCCTGCCTTTGCCACACCTTCGTTCTCTCTTCTACAGCCTTGTCCCCTGCCATGGCAATCCTTACACAATCCACCTTCCAATTAATCTTTGTAAATATTGTTCCCATCTGGTGACACATTGTCTCAAAATTCACACTGAGCTGCAGATTGGACCATGGAGTAGCATTAAAGAAGCTTCTTTCTCTTCACTCTGAAGACTGTCTCCATTCTGTCTCAGCTTTGCAAGCTCGGAGTCAGGCCTCAGTGCTGCCTCTCTCTGACTGTCCTCCTTCTCTGATTGGGTCACAGTCTCCAAAGGCACAGACTTCTGCTTCCCAAAGGTCTTTCTGCTCCTTAGTATTTACCACAGCCCTTCTTCTAAGAAGGCTTCTTCATAACTAAAAATCTATCTGAGAATCATTAGGAGTTTTATTATGCTCCATCAGAAGGGTTATGAAATGTTACATGGACTTTCAATAAAACGTTACATAAAATTTTCCTGATGCTAGACTTTTATCACACATGCAATAATAGCATGCTCTTACTTTCTAAAAAGATCCTTACAGAAGAGCATGAATATGGTTATCTAAGAATATTTACTAAAGTCAAGCCCTCTCTTCTCATTTTTTTATCATGTTGTTAAAGGGATTTTGAGCAATGATTTATCATGTTGGGGGCTCAGTTTTATCATTTGCAAACTAATAAACCTTCTTGGCATGTCTAAGTTACATGCTGTTTTCCATTTTTTTTCCATTTGTACTTTATGATCTGACTGTAATAACTATAGACATCGACCATGCTCTTCTTCAAAATAAGCTCTGTAAAAATTCAGAGATAACAGAAACAAGGTGTTCAACTGATGGTCTCTGTAAGGACTTAAAGATCTGAAACTGAACTCAGAGGACATTTGATAGCATCTTGGTATCTTCTCAAGCACAAAGTAAGTATGTATCTACTTAATGGAAATTTTATTCACCATATTTAAAGACAAGGAAAGACCTGAGTACTTTGGCAAGTCCATCGTTCTGATCTAACTTAAACTAGTCTGATTGTCATCACTGTGTTTGGCTATGAAATAAAGCTCTGGTCCCCAGAGTGTCATTGCTGAATGTTAGTGGTACCTTTGAGATATAAGAGCTAAGGGGAAGGATTTAGGTTACTGAGGATCTCAAGAGGGAAAGTGGAAAAACAGTCTTGTCATCTCACTATGTTCCCTATGTTACCCCCGCACAAGACGTGATTGATATCCTGCTTTCCTCTGAGGCCTGATGCCAACAGGGCTGTCTGATCTTAGAGTAAAATCTGCAGGCTCATGAGCCAAAATTAGTCTTTTATTTTTCCTTTATAAGTTAATTGTGTCAATCATTTTGTTATAGTGACAGAAATTAACTGAGACATTTATCATTTATTCAAAAAATGGACTTGAGAAAATCAGCCCCATAATTATCTCAAAAGTGCTTTGACCCACTACAATACTTTGTTTGCATTTTGTGTTGAAGTTCATTTTATTTTAAATTCTAAGATTTATATCTTGATGCCAAAGCAAGCAAAAATATTTACTTTATAATTACAAAACATAATGCTATCCACCTGTCCTGATCCATGCCTTCGCAATTCTCTCAGTAGACTATATTTCATAATCTGAAATTATTTTGCTGATCCTTCAGAATGGAAGACAACTGATTTAGTACTTTACTTGCATTAAAGAGTAAAAATCTGAGTCTTAGCCTGACCCACTCAAAAGTTGGGTGAATAAATTATCTAATACAGGAAGGGAAGGAGGGAGATGGAATTTCTAAAATGTAAAAATAAAATAGAGTAATGACTTTAAAATTACTAAAGCAAACAAATTAAAACTAACCAAATATATTTTATTCATGAATTTTAATTGAAAGATATTATATTTTCCCATTTTGCTGAAGGTCAAAATTTTCTATTCTTTTGATGTAATAATGCACTATGATTAAATCAAAAAAAAAGAGACTGGATAAAATTAAAAATAAGTAACTGCAATATAAACTTGGAACAATGCAAAACAAAGCAAAAATATAATACAAAATGTCATATAAATTTAGAACAACAACCAAGTCACCACTACCATTGTGTGGAAAAATAACAAAATAAACTCAGCTCTATGCTTAGTTCATATAATGACAATACCACAAACACAATTTGGAAACACTGTGAAAAGTCTTCGGCTTTTCAAGACTGTAGTGCTTATTAATTTCTTTAGTTTAGTGGATTGAGGAAAAGAAATTGAGGGTTGAAAATGACTTTGTTGTTTCTTTCTATTGAATAAATTAGTCACAAACTACTGACATACAATAAACTCTGAGACAAGAACATGGAACCTTGACTCTCTTAGGATAGAATGAGTCTTGCGTTGCTCATGCTCTCCAGGTAAATTCTTCTCAATGAGAAGATGTAAAAAAGTCAGCCAGAAGGAAGCAAGAATACACAATCATGTTCTGAATTAAGGAAGGGAAAAGGGATGGAGGGGAAGGATAAAAAGGACAGAGGGATAAAGAAAGGAATACAGAGAGGAAAGAAAGATGTGAGGGGAAATTAGAAACAAAATAGAAAACAGATATTGTCAAAAATGAAAGCCCAAGGGTCTGAAGGAATAGCTGCCCTTTGATTCTCTCCAGACCTCTCTGTACACCTCTTCACTTCTTCTTAAGTGGATTTTTGACATCTACAATTTCCTAGTTAAAGAGAAGCAACAGTAGATAGAAAAGTATAGATAGATAAAGTATAACCATGGATAGAAAAAAGTAGGAGCCCTAAGCCAAACAACAACGAGAGGCTTTCCTGTAACAAGAACAAACAAGCATATCCAGTCTGTGCAGGTGTGTTTTAATGATGTCTCAATAGACTACGTCACCACACCACATATGCATAAATGTTCACCTATTTAAGACTTAATGGATTACGATTGTCTGCAAGACAGGCTCTCCAAAAAGCCAACCACTGTAACCTCTTTTACAACCAATAAATCGGTGATGTTCCCTAGAGGACAAGGAAAAGGTAGCCACAGAGGATGCACTGTGCCACTGAAATGTCACATCTGTGATCTATCATCTAGAGCCTCTGTTGAGCTTGCAGAGTTCCTTCTACCTCCAGCACAAAGCCTCTAACTGTAGCTTCCTTCTGTACAGATCTCCCTCTCTCGTGGATGTCTCATTTACATATACGCCTCCTCTTCTGAGAAAGCTGGGATATTTAATCCTTTCTGAAGTAGAAAATGCTAACAGCGTCTGATATGTGTTAATAGCAGTAAGAGTTAATTGATGCATCAGGCATTGAGAGGAATTCTGCTATTGTGAAAATTGTAATGAACTCTAATAAGGAGGACATTTATAAACCACTTCATTGTTGAAAAAGCACTTTCACAAATATTACCATATTTTATCATAAGGTCTGGGAAGACAGTTTTATCCCCAGTGTTAAGTGGAAAGGAGCGTTTGATAGAGCACATTAATAAAAGAAACTACATAACTAGTTCAGAAATTTAGAAAGTTAATTCGCTTCTGGAGACCTTATTTTTTCTGTGGGTTAAAAAGAAATCTTTAATGAGTGACTCTTTAATGTGCTTTGCCTCTTAGAGAAGGAAATACATGGAAGTACATGGAAGAAATATATGGAAAAATATAAACATTGTTATATCCATAAAAAGAAGGGTCAGAAAAGCTCCCAGACTGGAGAATTGTTGCAACCTGTAGGAATCAGTTGTTGGGTCTTTGGGCCAGATCTCAAAATGTCAAAGAAAAGAAATAATGTCTTTTGAATGTCATTATTGACAGAGGAAGCATGAAGAAGGAGGAAACTGGTTATTAAAGAAAAATGAAAATGATTTAAGACTCAAGGAGCTTGGTTTATAGGTAACTACAAATATTTTTACTTGATAAGTCAAGACACTTTTTTTCCCCAAGCATACACTACAGTCCTCCCCCCAAAACTAGCATTCAGTAGACCATGAAATTACTTCCTTCAGACTCAAAGAATAAGCATTGCCCTCACCTTCTGATGAGGTGCAACAATATCAGGATCAGATAGAAAATATGTTTAAATACTTCATGTTTTATATACTTGAAAGTATCAAATGTCATAGTCATGTTTTGTTATTATTGTCAAATAGAAAGAAGAAAACAAAACAGTAATTATTCATAGTTTCATAGTATTGAAGCCTACAGATCCAATTCCAGAAGTAAAGTAATATAAAGAGTAAATTTTAAATATTTTAAAGTATATTTAGTGGACTAAAAGAAAAATTTTGGAAGCAATTTGGTGGGTATACATATCTTTCACAATATAGGGCCAGGTAAAGCAAAGGAATAGACAGGAACTAACAAAAGACAATGGCTAGGATTTCTTCTGGACAACACGAGACAGGTTGTGTGCCGTTAATCTACCCCTTAGGAACCCTGTAAAGCCATGATGAGATATTTTTGAGAATATACTTCTCTCAAGTCAAGGAGAACAGACAGAAACACAGCAGTGCAGCATCAGAAGGGAAGAATCACTCTAATGCAGACAACATTTCATGAAAGAAAGTCTGGAAGAAAAGTAAAATGTATCTCTTCCTCCTTCTCATTCCATTTATCATGGTAATAGCTGGGCCTGTGTAGCTAGGCTGGAGATTTGAACGTCATTTTCTGGGAACACTGATGATAAATAGAGGTTCATAGATAATAGCAGGGCAGGTGGGACCAGTGCAAGCAGCAGCAAAGCCCACATTTGACAACTGCTATCATTGACGCACAGCTCCCAATCATTTTAGCCACATGCCACTCTTAAACAGCAGCCAGCACTGGGCATAGGACGGAGATGAGACACAAAATACAGGGGAAAGAGATGACACAAGAAAAAAACAAATTCTCAAAGCAGATATGTTAATATTCTTACACAGATAACAGCTTCTGTCCATGACTCAGAACCAAGGCATTGCTATGAACACATGACAAGAACATTACATGTTAAAATGATAATAGCTAATGAAAATGTAATGGGAGGTCTGAGGAAAAAAAATCTAAGAAACTACAGAGCAGTCAAACTAGGAGACAGCACAGGAAAGAGATTAAAACTTAAGGTACAAGATCCATCCACTGTTAGTTTAAATATATTTTTAAAATTCTATGAAAACCTATGAATACCCAGAGCGAACGTGAGGTCAGAAGGAATATCATTGTGTCATTTGAAAAAATAAATAAAGCATGAGGAAGTCTTAATTCATATGGACTTAGTTCTTGATACAGTCAAAATGACTAATCAGGAAGGGATGTCTACACATGCATAAAACCCTGGGCAATTCTCAAGCATATGCATGTAATTAACAACAAATGAGAATTGGAAAGTTGTGGTAGTTGAATCATAAAATTATTAACATTCAACTTTTGATCTAAATCAGTATCTGTTTCACACAGCTCAGCCTAATACACTAACAGATTCATTCATATTTACAGACCAAAGGAGAAGAGTTGCAAGTACATGGATTAAAACACTTATACAAGATCTATGTAAGATGAAGTCAGTTAACAATTCCAGCAGGGACTGGAGGGAACTTCCAAGGTTAAAGTCCTATCTGAGGTGCTATTGGCAGCTGATGGCAGCTAAGAAAGCTGGAGACACTTAACCTTTGACTTGGGAGTACTGGTTGGTCCCCACGTCCCAGTGGACCACCCATCCTTTCTTTTTGTGGCCAGCACTAACGGGACTCAGTAAGTTAAAAATAATTTTAAAAGGAAGGTATAACATTAGGAAAAAGATGTGATAGGCAAGGATCCTGGTGAAAACTGGAATAAAGCAAGTGATAGATATGATCAAAATACATTATATAGATACATGAAGTTTTCAAAGAAAAAGCGTGTGTGTGTGTGTGTGTGTGTGTGTGTGTGTGTGTGTGTGTGTGTGTGTTTTCTGGATATACAATGAATTGTGAACTGAAAAGAACACTTTAGTTCCCTGAACTTATCCATGATACTGATAAAAGGTTTGTACAAAATCCTGTTAGGATGGTAAAATTACCACGACATAGCCCAACATTTTTACTTTAAAATATGGATGATAATAATAATAATAATAATAACAATAACAATAATAATGAGAATGAGAAAAATGAGATAAGAAATGGAAAAAATCTGTCTTGGATCAAAAAAAGAGACATGAAAGATGGATAGGTACAGATACAGAAAGGGTGCACTTACCAAAATATGCCTTTAAAGAATAACAACAGCAAAAGCTTTAAAGCATAAGACTTTGAGAGTAGAATAAAAGTTACATAACCCTTAATAATTATTCAAGATATTTCCAAAAGATAGAAGAGGTCAGTTGACTGTGGTACTTCTAACAATGAAACAGGTTTATTGGGAAAGGCAGCCTATTGTCACCATGTTCATCATTGTGTCAGATAGACACTAACATCCAAAAAAACAAAAAACAAAAAAAAACCTTGGAATAATCTTGTCAGAAGGAGGATTCCAAATGATGTTTTCTTCTTACTAAATACTGTTCTTTTGTATTTCATAATTTTTTAAATTCAAAATTTAGAAGAATAAGAGAAGAAAAAACCAACCCAGTCTTCATATATTTTTCCAGATAAGGGTCATTATTCTTGCTCTCTTCAACAGACATTTATGACAGTGAGAACTAAGCCTGTAAATTATATATATTAGACTTGACCATGACATGATACATCTTCTGCTTATAATTTAGGTGATCTTATATAGTCCAACAGACAGTAATGTTATCATTATTTACAGAACCTCAGAGGCAGCAGTACTCATCAATCTAAATGACCATGCATTATTTTTAACAGTGAAGTGCAGTGAACTATTCCAGGTTAATGCATGCTAAGTGGAACAGAGGGATTAAATTGGGAGACAGAAATAGAGATTTCTCTGCATTGATGACAATGTTTTCCTGGGCCCTCTCCTCCCCACTTCTGCCTGAACGCTCTTCTGCTTTGGAGATCCATTAAGCTAACTTCCTCAAATATCAATGTACAGTTAATTTTTCACGAGTAAAATTACTGAAGATTCTAATTGCTCCATAAAATGTTTGCACATCACTTCTATAATCTCTCAGATAAAAATGCAACAGTTCCACTTACATTCATTTGAACTGAAATTTTGTTTTCCATGTTAATAGGTTTTAATATTTAATTTGATTAAGTTCTTACTCTGGTGATATAAATAGCTTGTTTGTTTGTGCTAGCCTAGCAATAACTGTCAGAAGAAGCCCAGATGTACAACTACAGAAGGAACCAATGGATCCTAACAAATAATTAAGACAAGTGTCATCGGCTCAAAGCTAGATCTCATTTTGCAGCTTGAGCCCCTCAGGAAGAAGGTGGCAGTTCTCAAATATTTTAGCTTAAAAACAGGATTGTCTTGATTAAGTCCCACAGTGGCTAAATTCCCTCCACATGCCCACTTACATTTAAAACTACTTTTCTACCATGTTAAAAATGGTGGCTGTTCCAGAATTAAAATTATATATATAATTTTACTTAACTAAACACTCTCTTGCATGCTCTTCCTTCTCTGTAAGGTAAACATCTATTCTTAACAGTATCGAGAAGTCTCTGAAAATCTGCTTCTAGCATATTGAATAATTCTTGAATGTATGATTTCTTATTAATTGGGAATTTGCCTGTGCCATTTCTCTTTACATATGCAGATAAGCTCTTCTGTATTCAAGCAAAAATAATTAGGTTGTAGATTTACACTTTTGCAAGTTACACAATTGTTTTCTAGGCACTTTCAGAGCCAGAGGAAGGAGATAGAGGACAGGAATCCAATGAATGGAAAGAAATTAAATATACGTCTTTAAAGCCTTTCAATTAAGCTCTCAGAATATATATGTATGTAAATAAAGTTAGGTCCTGCTAATTACCAGTATACTTAATCTCTCTGATCCTTAGTTTCTTAGCCTATAAAGTAAAGATAAAAGAACTCCCTTTATGGGGCTGTAGTAAAATTCAAAGAAAAAAATGGGCATAGAAGTAATTTGCTTGTTCTAAAATCCAGTGCAAATGAAATTAAGGTTTGTAAGCACCACCTATCATGTGTCCAAAACAATGCTTTGAGTTTGGTGTGAATATGAGGAACACAAGGTAGATTCTCATGCCATAATTAATTTAATATCCACTGAGAAAACTGTAAATAATTAGGAAATGAGATGAGCCTACATAAACTAAGTTGCATGGACCAGGTTATGTGTGCAGTTAAGAATTCTAAGACAGGAGTTTGGCATGGGCTGGAAATTATGAGTGTTTTCTTTCCGAAGGGAGCAGGCTAAGTAAGCTCTGCCTGAACAAAGAAGCAAAGATATCTAACAGCTGCTTACGACTTTCTGTTGCTTAAAATATCTGAAGAGCATGAGGTTTAGGCAGCTCTGAGTCATCTTCCCCTTAACTTGCTATTTCTCCAGGACACAGCTCTAGCCATGATGACAACAGCATTCCTGACCTCTGAGCTGCTCATAGTGCTAAGACAGGACTGGAGGTGAAATGGACACCTCATCCAGATTCTTGTGCCACGTGCCCTGTTTCGGATTTGCATTGTCACCATGAGAGAAGTCTGGACAGCTGAAGAGGAACTGAAGGAAAAAAATATTTTAAAACTCTACATTTTCTTCTCATGACAGTACTCAAACTCACAGTTGAGGTAATGTTAAGGAAGTGCTGGAGACTGAGCCCATCCCATGTGACCTTGGTACCAATTGAGAGTAACAGACACAACTCAATTGTTCCAGCTCCTGAAGGGATGATTTTAAACAAGACCATCCCTCTAGGTGCTGCATATGGAAAATTTAATAGGGAAGAACAATTAAGCTTTGCAAGGGGAGAGACAGTATCACACAACACTGTAATGCTCTCAATAAACCCAGATGCAGTAATATCTGTTAAAAGCATTGATTCCACAATGTAGCCAATACAAGTGTTGCCAGGTTCCATAAGGAAACAATAGATAGTAAACACAAACTAGCAAAGTCTTGGTCCTCAAGCTTGGTCTTTTTATAGACATTGTCACAGAGTAAAATATGAACACACATACACACGTGTATGCACATACACACTCACGCAGGAACAGACGACTTTCAAAAGGGAAGAAGACTCACAGAGTAAAATGTCTTTACTATCCTACTTGGTGAGTAGAGGGAAAGGAGGATGGAAGGAGAGTTTGGACATTTTATGAGATCTGTGTACTCAACTGTCTAAATACTCAATAGTCACCAGTGTCTATTAAAGTATGAGAGCACTGGTCACAGCTCTGGATACAGACATTAACGAGTACTCTGTCTATAGAGATTTAAAGCTATAACAATGGTCAGGTGTTCTGATTCTTATCATCTCATCCTCTCTTGTCTGTAATTCTAAAGAATAAATTTGATTGAAAACAAAACTAAATAAAACTAAAACAAAAAACTCTTCGAAACCATGTGTTCGTCTATCATTAAAAACTGCTGCCATTAACGTTGAGATTACCACGTATGCTTTGAATTAGCATGTTTATTGGGAGTCCTTTACTACTCACTATCCTGTAGTAAACGCTGTTGAGTAAATTAATTTGGGAACCCCAAGTTTTAGAGTTGGTCTCAACTCCCCCAGATTCAGCTTCAGTCTTTCAAGAGCAAACTGGGACTCTTTTGTGCCTACCTGAAACAGACACAGCTGTGATTAAACCCAAGAAACAACTTGGGTTACTCCAGGGTCATGTGGAATTTTCAATTTTTTGTTTAAATACAAAATGTGGCTATACTATTGTTATCCGATAAGTGTCAATTTTAGTTCACTCATAAGTATGAACTAAATATTGTTCACACACAGATATGAACCTCAGTGCTCATCAAAATCAACTCTATTCTCTTGTAACTGTTATCTTCAAAGACTTAAGACCTGTTGATTATCAATTACTAGATGAAAATAGTTCCATTGTGTTACAGAGATGTGGATATTATTAAAAATCTGATCTTGCTAAGGCTTCAAAAATTTGAGGAATGCCACTGAAGCTCACTGAACATTTTTGATGGGAAGAGTCACCCATGGGTGGGCAAGAAGAAACATAAAATAGAACATTATTATGTAAATATAGGGTTAATAGAATAGATGGCGATAAAGGTTAGGGTATACGTTCTCAACAACAATAAAAAGTTTTAGAGATGATGGATATTCCACTGTAGGACCACAGTATGCTGCTGTTCTTTGTGAAAGTATCTCAGTCTTCTCTCAGTTGCCCTTTCTGTCCATGGAAACAGATAATTCTCATTGTCACCACCAGCAGAGAACCTTGCATTTCAGAGTCCATATGAGATAATGTAATTTAGAGGTTTCTGTCACCCAGTATCTTGAGAGATGTCAGCTGAGAAAATCACTCTTTACGGATTTTTGTTAAGGGTACATGTTTGTCATAATCTGTACGATTATCTGTGATAGTCTGTGGACTTCCCTATGTGAGAAATGCACAGTCTACCCCATGTAAGTCTGCTCTGACCTCATTGCTGAATTGCTTCAGTCGTGAGATATCACTAGACACGAGGAGTGCGTGATATAATGGTTCTAAAAGTTAGTACATGTTGGCCATGTTCTATTCCCCAGTCTCTGTGATCATGAACAGATAGGTGTTCTGTTCATCCAGGTTCCCCAGTGACTTAAGAAAGCAGAACCTTTTTTTCAACTCATGATGAGCCTCTTGCATAAATAAAAAGTAAATGATATAGTTTTAAGTCAGTGGTATTTTTCTGGCTTGTTATATCTTAGCACAAACTAGCCTAACTGAATTGCAGATGGTAGTCACTGGATCAGTATCAGTGGAGTTGGTAACATGCCGAGCACTTGTGAAGATCATCCCTACTGAGCAACAGGTCTAATGTAAACATCATGCTCCAATGTTGTCTTTGCTGAATTTCATGGCACAGTCTTAACTTGACTATCCACAGTAGATCTATTTCTACCCACACCTTATGCTAGGAATTAAAAGAGTTCTCTTGGTAACAAGATTGTTCAGCCACTAAAACACTATGGCATGTAACAGGACAAGTATTGATACTTTTGGGTTGAGTTCCAGGAAAGGGCGGACTTTAGCTTGGAGCAAGTCTGATCTTCTTTGTAAGGTTTACCTTTTATTTAATTCCATTTTATGAATCTACTTCTGCTTTTTTTCTTTTTCACAATTTTTGGTGAATATTATTTAATCTTATTTTCAGTTCTTTAAGGAAAAGTCTGGAGGGATGGGGAGAGAAAGAGAGGTGTAAGCAAGGGAAGCTTACAGTGAGGGGAGGGTGGATAAGTTAGAGCAAGCTAGACATGTAGTTCAGTTGATAGAACACTCATCAAGCATGCACAAAGCCCTGGGTTTTAGTTCACAACAGTACCACATAAACAAGGCTTGGTGGCGCATGCCTAGAATCCCATCATCATTCAGAAGTAAATTCAGAAAAGTCAGGAATGACATCAAGGCCAACAGACAAAGGGGGTGGGGTAAGGGGGAGGGAGAGAGAGACAGAGAGAGACAGAGAGAGAGAGGCAGAGAGAGAAGCAGAGAGAGAGAGAGAGAGAGAGAGAGAGAGAGAGAGAGAGAGAGAGAAGAAGAAGAAGAAGAAGAAGAAGAAGAAGAAGAAGAAGAAGAAGACAACTGTCACATCACCATAATAGCTCAAATCTTAGTTCTATTGAATTAATAACTCAGTTGTTCAAAATTTCCTCAACCCAAGTATCGAATAGTTCACGACATATCATACGGAAGGGGTTCTTGCTTGAGAACAATTCTACTAATTACATTTGTTTTAACATTTTCTTGTTTCTGGAAAGCCTTTTTAGTTCAAAATACACAAACAAATTCTCTTAATGGGTAAACTAACATTTCAACTTGAGCTGTATCACATAACTGCATAAAATAATAAGAACTACTAAGTCACATAGAAGAATGGATGATATACTTCATGATTTCTGGAAGCTTCCATACCGTAGCTGCTCAATTCAATTTGGTGACTAAAGCAACAAACAAAACCGGCACGGAACAGACTAAGTTTCTGTAGGCCAGCCATGGGGTTGCAGAACCCAAAATAAAATCATAGTTAGTATAAGAACAGCGCCAACTGGAGTGGTTTGGGAGGAGGTAAAAAGGTAGCCCGGTCTATTCATCACTGCTCCTTCAAAGTTTTCCTTATCATTTTCTTCCTCCCCCTTCTCCCTGAACCACTTAAAAAAAAAAAAAAGTCTGGTAATTAAACTGTCTAGCCAAGGAGACTCGGCTCAGCCTGAGCTCCGCTCCCTAGGAGGGGCTCTCTGAAGTTGGCCTTCAGGATCCCTAAGGCTTTATTCTGGCTTAGGTACAGATATGCCATTTGTTAGAAGACCCTTTCCCAGCACCAAGTATGTTGGGGTCACTGGGAAAGAGGAAACTTATGAATAAATTTGAAAGGGGGTCTGAAAATTTAGATGAATGCCAAAGGAGTCCATTGTGACTAAAATTAAGTAGTCATCACCACCGAGGACAAACTGTTAGCAGACGCCCGGCCCCCAGCAGTCTTCCAAGGTCTCCTCCAGGAGGCTGACGACGGCTCTGTGCTAAATGGCTTAATTTTCTTAATCAACTATTTCATTGTGAGTTTTTAATTTCATTCCCATGCCTATTTTTTTTTTCATTTTGCCATAATACAGCTCTAAGTACCGTGTCGAACATTTGACAGTCTTCTCAGCAGGTACTGGGCTCTATGGAGCTGGCGAAGCGCTCTCTACCTCTTATTAATTGGGTTTGGAAATGTGTTCTTGTGTGAACAAAAGCTAAGACGGGACTGTTGTACCTGTCAACATGAAGCTGGGTGAAATAAAATATTTGGAATGTGTTTTAGAATAACTCATTGTGAAGCAGTGATATTCTTTAGTGTTGAAATAAATAATCAGGCAATCCAAGTAGAGATGAAACTAAAGACAAGATGAGGTTCTTTCAAGGTTCTTTGGTGTTTGATAACATCGAGGACATTTTCTTTGTGCCCAACAGGCTTTGCATTTATGAAGTGCCTCTAAAACAGCTCCTTAATGCATCTAAAATCAGGGAGAGGGGGCACTGCTTAAACACTAGCAAGTACGGTAATCTCAAAGCCTGAAGAAGTTTACAACTTTTTGTCTTAATTTGAAAGATCTTTTCTCCCTTATTAAGCAAAGCTCTTAATCTGAAATTTCACATTCCAGCTTTAAAACCCCTGCCCCACCTTGACCCTCAGAGGAATAGATCTTTCTTTTGGGAAAGCAGACTTGTCTGTTGGACTTCTCTTCCGTTTTTTTTTTCTTTCACATCTCATGTGCTTCAAGTTAAATGAGCTTTAATGACACACATTCTAAAACTCCCACATAGGGTGGGGGATTAAAGGGGGATAGAGGAGACCTGTCACAGTTGAGGAAAAGCCCCGAGAGGTGATTCTTGTCACTGTCTTAAAAACTGTCACCCTTAACTCGCGTTGACTGGAATTAGTGAGCCCTGTGCCCTCCTGAAGGATAGTCCTCTGAAGAACAAAACTATTTCCACAGAGCGTTGGAACATGCTGCAAAGTTGTGGAAGATAACAAGTAATGAACCTCTGAATTCTACTCCCAGCAATGATTCCTGCTCAGAGTTTAGCCTTTTACCTATCTGAACTGTATTTTCTTGGTTGCTTGTTTGTTTAAGGGAGTGTCATACTTTGTAGGCTAGGCTGGCCTCAAATCTACAATCCTGACTTTTCAAGTCTTAGGCTGTATACTGCCAAGCCTGAATAATTTCTCTACTTTACTTTTTCAAGCAGGGTCTCTCTCACTGGACCTAGAACTTCTTGTTTCAGACTGGCTGGACAGTGAGATGCTAGGATTTGCCTTTCTTGGTCTCCTAGCATTTAAAGATGTTCAGAGGCCTTCCTTACCTTTTACATGGGTCCTGGGGATCTAAACTCAGGTCCTCATGCTTTATTATAACAAGTATTTTGCCCACCTAACCATTCTTATAGCACAACATCTTTTCAAGCAAAGATCCACACCAGAGAGTATGTTTCAGTTCATTTGTGTATACTTGATGTGTAAAGCATGACTTATCACTGGATATAGTCAGCTGTTGCACCAGTTTTATACCTGCCTAGCATTTCCCTCAATGAGTGGAAAATAATTTAAACTCAATTTCTATGAACAACTTTTATTACATATCTGACAGGTCAATGTTATAGGAACTTAAGGCACAGATTTCTAAAGCCAAAGGTCTAAATCTAAAGATTTCTAGAACTGTCAACTTAGAAGTTTAAAAGGATGCTATACATTTTTAAATTATCATCTAAAAAGTTATAAGAGTTTATAATCCTATCAGAAATAATAAGAAAAAAATGTTCCATGTAGTTTTATACTTTGGCAATTTGAAAGAAAATATAATCTCATTACTATTGAAATTCTCATTTTTAGAATGTTGAGGTTATCTATATATTTACTTGAAATGTCTTCAGTAGCAAGCCAACCCTTCAAGGAGTACAGCAGAGCTTTGTATTTATGAATTCCTCCTTTATGTCTTTCAGGAAGATTATATTATTTTCCTGACAGATGTTATACAAGTTTTGTTATTAAATTTCTAAGTATAATATGCTTTTATTGCTGATGAATTGAAACTTTTAATATGTTTTCAAGTGCTTTTGCTAATGTAAATGAATTCTCTGTTTTTCACATGTTGTCTAGCTAGCCACCTTGCCTGGATCTACTATTTTTTTTTTCTGTAGTTTTAGTTGCTTAGGGGTATCATCTCTCTCTGTTTGTAGGGAGACTATCATAACATTGCATACCATAAGTTGGTCTTTTATTGTCCAATAATATAGTAACTATTTGTCACCCCATTCTAATTTCAGAACACAGTGAAGAAGCCTTAGTGTTCCACGCCTGACAGTAATGCTTTGTTTTTTATCAATTGCTTTGGTCTTCAACCACTTTGAGAATCTAATTATAGTCTTTCTTTTTCCTCTCTCCAAGTACATAAGCTACATAAGCGAGCAAATTCTTCACATATTTTTAGTTGATCAAACACATACAAAAACCAAAACAGTTTTAACTGATACAACTAAAGCTGCCTACACAGGAATGGCCAAAAGGAAAGTGTCCAAGTGGGTGAAGAGTTGTCAACTTAATGCAACAAGCATTTGTTGATTTCTCTCTCATTAGGGGTTCTAGTTACCCAACAGAAGGATTAGCTTTCCAGCACAATTAAAAACAGACACTCTGCAAGAATCCAGCTTGTACACTTTCCTCAAATTACTCTCAGTCTATCCAGAAAGAGAGGCAGATAAGCAAATATAACAACAGGAAAGTGGTATTAAAGACGCATGTGCTCTAGACGAGGAGCAAATCTGGATACTGTTTCATCAGTGATGGACTGTTTTGCAGAGAATGTGAGTGAAATCTGGAGTGAGAATTTTAAAGGTAGCATCAAAAGATATCATTGGAGGGGCATAAGAAACAAAAGCTAAAGCTGCTTTGCTTGGTATATTTGAAGAATGATGGGCTTTCTCTTGTGCTTGGAACATGAAAAAAACTGAAAAGATTTTTCATTGCGCTGTCTAAAAGGATTTTGTTTGTCTGATAGCCGCAGCCAAGAAAACATAATGTCATAAATCTTGCAAAATAGAGATTCCTCAGAAGCCTCACACAAATTGCATAACCTCAAGTATTTTGTTTCAGAGTGGAAGCCTCACAGTCGCAGCCTTACCATCAGACTCACCAAGTGAGTCCTTTTGTTCCTTTTTGGCTTATTTAAAAGATGTAGAGTACTGTGACTATTCTCTGCTGAGAATGCCCGAGGGCTTTCTTTGTCTGGTATCAATCTCGGAGGCTCCTGGCTGCATGCACAGTGGAAATTGTTAGCAGTTGCTAGAAATTTAGTGTGAAAAACCAGCTTTGGGGAGATTAACCAGAAATACCAATTATGTTCTTTATAGCCATGCAAAGGGAAAACAATATCTCTTAGGAATATTCCCTCACCTCATGTTTATCAAGATTAACTTCCTGGGATATGTCTGCCCATGGACAGCAATGCTTCCTTCCTGTTACTTCTATTGCTTCATTCTTCTTCTTGTCTTGGAGTCCTGGGTCTCACTGTCATTTTCTCCAGGATGCTTCCCTTCTCTGCAACTTCTAAGGAATTTACAGCATTGCTTCTTAGATAAGTTATACAGTGAAAAAGACTGTATTAGGCAGAATTTTCTAGAGGAATATAACAAGCTAAATATGTGTAATGTGTAGAAAGTAGAAATATATAGATATAATGTGTGTATGTGTGTGTGTGTGTGTGTGTGTGTGTGTGTGTGAGAGAGAGAGAGAGAGAGAGAGAGAGAGAGAGAGAGAGAGAGAGAGAGAAGAGGAAGGGACTTATTACATTGCCTTACATAGTAAATGTTGTATAGCCCAACCACAACCAATGCTGTCTATGCACTAGAGAGGCAGAGAATTAGTAACTACACAAAGTTGAATGCCTTGGCATCCTAAATCAGTGCTGGAGAACTGAGAACTCTCAGTGTTCAATGGCTGAGGAAGCTGTAATCTGATGTCAGTGAGGAATACAGCTCCTGGGATAGACCCACCTGTCAGGAAACAGGGAATGCAGGTAGGTACCACTGACACTGCTTTGTCCTTGACCTCTTCTTGGAAGTTGTTGTATGCTTCACAGGGTGGTCTTTCCATACCACTCAGTCAATCCTTTCTGGAAACATCATCACTGGCACACTCAGTACTAAATCTCTTAGGTCGATTCTAAATTCCATAAGTTGATCATTAAAACTAAGCATTATATCTGCCATCATATTTTCTGGTGAATCATAATATGGGGGGGGGCAGAGTCATTACAAAGGAAAGGGTATAGAGGAAAGCAGTATTTCTGTAAGGCCCTCAAATGATTGCCACAAACATCCAGGCCTAGGAACAACTAGAACTCATAGCCTTCATAAAATGTTCATTAAAGCCTTCACTGATTTGTCTTTCAGTGCTGTCATGCATCTCAAAATGGCCTTCATTAACAGTCTCACATCTACTAGAAAATGATCATATCTGTGTTCTGCTATGAAAATGGCAACTACCACACACTTCTTTAAAAATAATGTCCATGTATTCTCATAATTGAGATGCCAAAATCATCTGAAAAGGAAAAAGGTCTTCAACAAAATAGTTTCCTGTGTCTTTTTCATCTCCCTGTCTCCCCACTGTAAACTACTGTTTTATTCTTGAAGTAATCCACTGATAATTTGTCTCTTTCCTGCTGATATAGTCAAAGGTTGTGGTTGTAATGACACTGATACACAAACAGTGATACTCGAAAATGTAGTAAGAGTCAACGTGGTGATTCATGCCTATAATTCTTGGATACAACTAGGAGTGGAAGCAGAAGGATCACCATGGGTTACAGCCTGTTAGTGGCTTCAAAGCATCTTAAACAGATGGGAATCCACTTCAAGAATACCAGATGTGCATGCGTGTGTGTGAATTATGTGTGTGTTTAAATAGTAATAATAATAACAATAACAATGTTGAAAAGAGTTTTCAAAAAGCTCGTCTAACCTTTTGACATTGTGCCATAACTTTTTTATTTATTTTGTTTTTTATCTACAGTGCTCATGAGTTCTTGGGAACTTTACAATTCAGTTACAAAAAACAACCTTATGTTTTCCATAAGTTTATAATTTTGTGTTGGACTGTATTCTAGTTATACTGATGTATATAGGGGGTCATTTGGTAGCAGGTTGGATATAAATACTACCCCAGCCCCTTAAAATACCCAGTATTTGCATGTAAATACTGCTCAACTGACTGTATTTATTTGGGTCTTCTTTCCCCCCCCCAGGGGAAGGTTTATTCAGGAAATAGGGCAAAGGTGGGGGGAGAGAAATAGAAGATGATAGGGGAGAAAGAGAAGTAGAGGCTGGCCATGACCATGTGGAGAGAGGGGAAGGGAAGGGGGGAAGGGCAAGGGGACAGAGAGAAGCTAGAGACAAGAGAGCAAGAGAATAAGAGAGCTATTTAGGTCTTCTATTTCTTCCTAATTTCTTGGATTTTTCTATACCCTTAAATTGGTGTTGTCCTAGTAAGCTCCTTGTCAACAGTTGTACAATTATTCCTAGATGCAACTACCTTCTGTTTTGTTATTATTGTAGTAATATACTCAGAGTATTACATTCTTTATAGATGATCCACATTCTTTATAGGTGATCTATAATTATGTAAAATAACCTGTTATTGATTACATAATTATAGTGTATACAGTAGAAATTTTATTCTCAGAAGATTGCAAGTAGTGTGTAAGGCCTCTGGAAAATTTGTATGTGAGTGTGTGTTTATTTGTGTGTGTGTACATGCATGTATGTGCATATACATGCAAAGGCCAGAGGTTAACATTAAGTGTCTTCTTCAACTCATTTTTTTGAGATATAGTCTCTCACTTTCCTAGTGCTCAATGAGTGAGTATACTTGAGGCTGGTGGAGCAGCAAGTTTCAGGGATCAATTAGTCTCCAACACCTCAACTCAGGGGTGAGAGGCATGTGTCACTATGCCCAGCTTCTTATGTAGGTACCAGTGGTCAGGTTCTTATCTTTACCAAGTACTTTACCAAAGGAGTCATTTCTGCAGTGCCTCTGAGAGAAAAAATGCAGAAGCCATCATAAAGTTAATTCTTCTTTCAAGACCTTCCTCATCTCGCTCTAACTACTCAGTGACTCTTGGCTTACTAAGTAAGCATCAGAGTGTGAGTGGCATCCAGACTCCTAGCCACAGGACAGTGGAGCCCTCCTTGTGTGTGTGTGTTGATTTCATAATACACCCTCTCTATGTCCTAGTATATTCTGAAATACACTGAATGAATTCCAGTTAAGACTAAATTAAAGGCAGTATGTTTCCCTAAACCAAAATGTCATACTTATGCTTTAAAACAATTTAAATAATTAAAATTTGTAGCAGGTCAGGAGCAATTTTCCTAATCACAGTTGATATCATTACCACAAATAGCACAAATTTACTTTCCATGTGAAAGCGCTTCGATCGTATGCTAAAAACAAAAAGCCTTCAATTCTATTTTTAGCTCAGCACTGACTTGCTGCTGCTAGTAGTTTTCACATTTGTGAATCCTGCAAGCCAGAAAAAAATAAAACTGTTGTATCACTGGGGCCAAATACCTCATAAATTGATGAATTAATAATTTATAAATAACATGTTCCTTGTGAGAAAAATAGACTTCAAAACACACCACAAGTTTAAAAAAATTCTCTAATGATGCCAGAAGTAGCAGCTCTATGTATTTCGTGAGGTACATGACATTTTGATCCTATAATGTCTACTTTAACATGTGGTAGCCTTTAACTAATATTCCCAGTAATATTTATAAGTGGATAGAAGATTAGCTTCTTAATATAACCCAAGAAGTTTATGTTGATGATTCCCTTTTCATCTTCTGTGAAATGCATTGCACTAGAAGGCAGAGGAAGTGCCATGAGGGCATTTCTTTAGTATTTAAAGTAGAGTTGATCTAGTTGAACTGTTACAATGAGAGATGCACAACTGGCATCTCCCGTGCGACTGGAATTCTGATTTACTGAGTGGCTAGCCAAAGTGTTGTGTAACCCACAAAAGGATGCCAAAGGGCAGAGGAAACTTGCTCTGAATTTACTGTTTTTCATTTGTAGTCACGGAAAAGAGGTGACTGCTATGTGTAGAGACAAAGAAAGAACAGGGACCTAGCTCCAAGCTGGACAAACCCACTGTGTTCAGACTGTGTGGACAACATCAATACGATTCCCATCAAGCACCCTAAACTGGGCCTGTGAAACTTTCCCTGAGTAGTGATTTAAGTAGGTGACTAAAAGAAAACTGACTGTTACCTGCTCACAAGGTTGACATCAGCTCCTCTAACACATCCCTGAATAATTCATTTCTCAACCCCCATGTTCTTCTCCATAATGCACCCTCAAATTACAACTACCCCACCGACCAGCCTAATGACATAGAAACACATAACTGCTCAGTGACAATGACACAACTGAACCTAAAGAGATAAAAATTCTAGAAAGGTTGAAGAGGAATCACTTAAAATATTTTTAAAAGAAATATAAAATCACATATACTTTTCTAGGGTATGACTTTGTAATGTGCACACAGGCAAGTCCATGCAAGGACTGACATGCTTAAACTTGCTGTAACCTCTGCAGACACCTGTGTCCTGTTTCCCCTCAGGGCCGGAGACCTGTCACCTTGATTCAATGTAATGAATGACTTTGGACAACATCTCCTTGAAAGGAAAGACAGAATACTTTGTATAACAGGTGAGTCCACTTTAACCATTGCATAAGCTCTTATTTTTACTTTTAAAGTGGTTTTTTAAAAAGAATCATTTATTTTATGTATAAGAAGAATATATGTATATTTTAGCTGTCTTCAGAAATACCAGAAAAGGCCAGCAGATCCCATTTATAGATAGTTGCAAATTACCATGTGGTTACTGGGAACTGAACTCAGAACCTCTGGAAGAAAAGTCAATGCTCTTAACCACTAAGCCATTTCTCTAGCCCTAAGCTCTTAATTTTAAAATGCAGTGAAAACTCATTGCTGACTTAGAGCAGGAGTTACCTGCATGGGAATGCTTGTTATAAAGCCAGTAATATGCTTTACATATTAGGAAACTTTAGGATTTTAGGGTGAAGGGTTTTCTTATAGAAAGAGTGGATGTTATGTTGAAACTACAAACAAAAGCACACATTGAATTTTCCATTTCTCTCCAAGAGAAAAATTTCAAATATAAGTCATTGGACATTAAAAAATAAAAATAAAAACTCAGGAGGAAATTTCAAAGATGCCTTTATTTCTTGAAATAGTTTTGATTTTTAGAAATATCTTTCTATCTGGCATTTAATTGGCCACTTTTAATTCTCGTGTAGATATTTTTTTTCTGCTAGTGAATTTTCTTTACCCTCTTGTTTTGGAATCTATAAGCAAAACAAACAAACATACAAACAAAAAAGTCACAATACTAGTTAACAAAGAAATGCAATGCACCCCTCAAAACTGTGTGTCACCCCTCTAAACATTCATGTTCTTTACACATACAAAGTTTTCTTTTCCCACCATGTCTGAGAATACAGACTCAGATGTGTGGATATATGCATGTTAGAGGAAAGCATTATGACTACATTCATTTCAATCTCCCCATGGTGTCTAAGCACTTGGAATATTAGTGTCAAAGTTATGTAGTTGTCAAGGAATTCCCTATAAAAAGAGTCTGGTGTCATCTAAAAGCAAATAATTTTTGTCCCTCCATTACATAAGTAAATAAGGCCTTTGGGCAACAGAAATAGTTTTCCTGACATTCAGACAATAAAGCATATTTACTACATAAGGCACTTTTTTCCAGTTTTCACAAAATTTGAAGAATGTTAGCTATGTGCTTCCTAAACCATAGGGGATTAGAAACTAAAAGGGGGGAAAGGAGAGAGTCTAGTCATAGAGCAGACACTTCAAGCATCACAAGGATGAATACAACAGAAAACTACTAAAAGCAAACGTATTATACTTACATTTATATTTATATAAATAATATGAGTATTTATATAAATGTAAAAATATATATTTAGAAACTTTGATTTTTCAGGACACAGCCACAGAGGAGCTGGTATTCAATGCCAGTACAATGTTAAAGTTTAAATGAACATTGCATTGAAATAAAGGTTATCAAGAATGAAGTCAAAGAGTAGAAGAAATTATATCTAGTAGAAATAAATCCACCATTGTGAGTGTTCCTTGAGTAATGTTGGATTTTGTTAATTGTCTTGTTTTGTCATGTGGTAACCAATTTGTACTTTTTACAAAGAGAAAGTCATAGCTGAATGCATCACAAAAATATTTAAATCATAAGACTTTACTGTCTAATAATTCCTTTCTCCCTTTTGGATGGAGTCTGCAAATTTTTCCCCACAAGATTCTTTGTTTTAAAAAGCATATTCATTTTATTTAGTCAGTTCATATGCGCATGACAATATGGAGAGGTGACCATTTCTTGCCTTGTATTTTTACAAAGAACAAGAGAGGAAATCTTGGGCAGGACAAAGGGATCTAATTTTAAACATTTCAGGAGTCAGAAAAAAAAATGGTTAAGTATCTTTTCATGAACATAGTTGTTCAACAGTAATTGATTACTGGCGGAATCCTGTCCGTGGTAAACATTTACTAGCTATCTGTTTGATTTGGCCATTTTTCTGTCTGTTGAGACACCCTGGCTGCTGATCTCTATTATTCCATCATTCTCACCACAGTCTGTGAGCCTAATTATGTCATGCAGCATACTGGCAAACTGATAGCACAGAATATCAGTTAACATGGGGCCTAATGTTTGCTGCTCAAATGACTGCAATGTTCCATGGATAGATTCCAATGGCCAAGTGTAAGATTTACATCTGGTGCAGCTACCTGAAGTCATTGATAGCCAGTTTTCTAGTCTAACTGATTAGCCCTAACATGAAAGCAATTGACTCACCCACTGACAGTCTAAACCAACACATAGTTTATGACTCAAACATCTGTGATTATTTTAATAGCCTTTTCATACCTTTCTATTCTGTTTATCATAACAGAAGCATTTAAAGTGAGAACCCTCCAACACAAAGGGATATGAAGTTACCAGGGATTAAACCCCGGTTCAACTAGAACACATCAGAATTAGAATACATGCTCTAGCCTTCTAACACATTCCCAGTGAGATAGAAGTTCTTCAAAAAAAAAATATCTTATTTAAGAAATCGGTGGTCCACCCTTTTTAAAAATGTCTATGTTGAAAAAAATTCCCATATTTCTCCTTTTGGCTCATTAGTTTGGAAATATGTTGAACTCTTTTTCACCATTCAGAATTATTATTATCTCTTAAATTACAATTTGTCAATTGCCTATTCCAAAAAGGCCTTCAAACATTCCAAAAATCACCACACTCTTCATTATCTTGCTATTACTAATAATGTAGGCTGAAAGCTAAGCCATCCTTCTGGCAAGCATGATTTCTCCTTGCTAATCAGGCCAAGGATTCTTGACTTAGGGAGGTCAGTTTGCATCTCTGTTTTGAGCCAACCTGTGATCACTTCTCAGCACACCCTGCTGTACGGGTGTCTTTACAGCATTATCCACAGTCAATAATGACAGGCAGATATCACACCACATCATAGTAAATGAAGGAAGAACACAGAACACAGTGAGTCTTCTTACCTATCTGAGGAAGCCGCAGCTGATTGTAAAACTGCAAAGCTTTAAGACATACCATAGACAGAGAGAACACCAAAGAAAATACTGCCTGGTGAGAGACATGTTTAAATCTTCCCATCCACAGCTGCTGGCAATATTTCTACCCTAATGTGACCAGAAATCTCAGCTTTCAGTCGAGAAACATGAGTCACGAAGGAATATTTATCAGCCACCTTGGCCTGTCCCCTCTCCACCCTCACCCATCCCCTGGTTTTGTTTTGCTTTTCTAACATTTGAATGTCCCACAGTTTGTATTCTGGCCCACAAGGAAGTTAAAAAATCATTAAGTCAGTTGGTCATATAACTGAATTCAAGTTACATCCCATGATCACTTGTAAATGCTGTACAAATCTTTCCTTTTTCCTCCTCCTCCTCCTCTTCCTCCTCCTCCTCCTTCTCCCTCTTCTTCCTCTTCTTCCTTTGACTTGTTGTCTCTAATGAATAAGAGTAAAATATTTTGTATTACAAAAAAAAAACCCTCAAACTCCAGTGGATTACAAAGTGTACCTAAATGTTATATAAATAGGGCTCCATTGTGTGAGATTCACCTCCTTTCAGAAAATCTTGATTCTTCCTTCTCTCCATGCTGGGAGAGAAGTGAAGGACAAAGGCATCATCAAAACTGGTTAACCTGATCATTTTCAAACAGACATGTGCAAAGTATCTATGCTGGGATCCCTTTGGCAACTAAATTGTCAGGGAATAATTTATTACTGACAAGAACAGAGTGTGCAGTGGAATATCCCAAACAAGAGCATGTTCAATGAGCCAGAGGCTTGCTATAAATATCTTCTCCAGGACTGCACTTCCTCGAGTCTAAAATTATTCTAAAAGCATCATGTTCTGAGGGGAGGAAAGGGGGTTGTGCTGGACATTAAAGTAGCTGGGATCAAGGCAGCAGGGCTTGCTTGTGATTGTTCTAGTGACTAACCTCATTAAGTCAGTTTGCCTCTTGATTTCATAAAACAAGAATAATGAGGAAAGCCTTTGAATTCCCTTCAAGATCTGAAATCTTACACTGACAACATTGATAACCTATACATAGAATTCTGGCAACCGATGCTCTGCAAACTAATCTAGGCCCACTCAGAGAAAACAGAATTTGGGCAGCTTAAGAGATGTTCAGCAAGTAAACGAGCCTGCTGCCAAGCCTGACAGTCTGAGTACACCCCGAGTTTGATTCTCCAGGAGTCACATGTTGAAAGGAGAACTGACCCCTGACCCCACCCCACCCCCAGGTTGTCCTCTGATCTTCATAGCCAAAAGGTAGAATGTGCATGCACACACACGGAAAGTAAATTTTTTTAAAAAAATTAAAGAAAATAGAATTCAGAAATAATAAACTAGGGTTGTTTTCAAATAACCTTTTGATTGTCATGTGAGTTATATAATCAAAAATTGTTCTTCGAGCACAGTAAGTATGGCAACGAAGAAAATCAAATGATGCAAAGATGTGTGTGTGTGTGTGTGTGTGTGTGTGTGTGTGTGTGTAAGCTAGAACTTCAGTTTTCAAAACACACATTCTTATAAAGTTTATCACATTTGTCTATTCACTCTGTGAAGTGTGTGTGTGTGTTTGTGTGTGTTCATAACTAAGTATACACAGTGGGCTTGTGGAAGTTAGAGGACAATTTCCTGGAGCTGGCTAGTGATCTCCTTCCTTCATCTGAGTCCCAGATATGGAACTCAAGTTGTCAGGTTTGGTAGTGAATACAAAAAATAGGTTACAAAAGATAAATACTTCAAAAGATGTGGTAATAAGCAGAATTCATCTCCCCTAGAACTCTCCATGTTTCACACTCTGCCTTCTGTTTTTAGCTTTCTTGGATGTGTCTCCATCAAGTTCCTGTATAGCAGGATTCATATTTCAGTGATGTTTCTTTTTCTTCATAGTATGTTACCCATAAGAACCATGAGTAAATGTGTGTTGAATTAAATCCTGTTTTCACTGTCTTGAGTAGAGTAATGAATCAAACTAAATTTAACATTTTATAAATCTGAATTTTAGATAAATCCCCAGGCTTCTTTCATTACAAGTGACTTACAAGACCATGGTTTCACATAGAACCTGAAAAAAAAATAACCTAGTAAAACAGATGTGTTGTCTTGGTTTTTAATCTAAAATGAAAACAAAACCAAATCATAAGTACATAGTCTTATGTTCCTATTGTTCCTCCTATATTTATCCATCTATCAAACATTTCATAAGTCCGATGCCTAAGTCTCAGTTTATGTTGTCTTGTAGACATACATAGTGGTGGTCATATTGATATACAAACAAGTGATTGACAGTGTTGGCTGAATGAATCCTGGAGATCTTTGGAAGCCTCCCAGGATAAGTAATAGCTAGGATATTTGTGAGCCAGTCAGAGAAAGAGACTTGGAGAATCCTAGTCAAAAACAGTAGCTTTTTATCTTTATTTAAGAAAATGAAAACAGTACTTATGCCAGTTATTTTTCTAAGCACATTAAAAAACAGTGTCTCCTTTAATAGGAAAATGTAAAAGGGACCATTAGTGCCCTAAGGGAAAAAAAAGGCAGAGAGAATAAATGGAATTCTAGAGGTCAAGATACTTGATTCTGGATACCTAGTTCTGTCCCCCTATCTCACTGCACCACAAGTATTATGCCCTTATCAGCCTATACATCCATTTGTTCAGGCTCTTACCTATATATAGACTTGGACGCTATCAGTTTTTCTGTTGATGCCTCAAGTATTGCCTGAATAGAGACTCTGAGAACTCATTATGATTTAAAGCAATAAAGTCATGTGGTCATATTTAGGACTCCAGAAAGGACATTCTGGTTGAAGCATAAGGATGAGAGACCAGGAAACCCAGAACTGAGCCACCAAAGGGCTACCTGAGGCTCTTCTGGACAATGCCTAAGCTTTAACCCATACCTTGAAAGAAGCCAAAGCGTCTGTCGTCTATGCAAGGATTATAGAGTGAGTAAGGGTTCAGCCTTAACAGCAAATGCTCTGGGAAGGCCATCTCTGACTTGGGGGCAAGGTAGACAAAAAGGGTTTTCAGAGAGTCTTGAAAGTGCCTATGTAGACTGAGACAACCAAAATCAGAAAAAATAAAAAGGATGTTGGAGCAGGCCAAGCAAGTGAGGACTTTCTAGCCATCTCTCCTCACCTTCCCTCATCACCAGCCAGCTAGTTTGTATGGAGCTAGAGTTCAAACTTTCCCCTGAACTTTGAGCCTTGATTTCCTCCAATACACAGTAAGACATCTGTAGATTGCCTAGTTTAGTAGCTGACCTGAAATAAATAAAGGTGACTTCTATCTCACCATCATCCTTGCTGCTGAAGATGCACAGAAGTACCACCCAGTACAGACAGAGTCTTATTACCTGTCCATTGTTTTACGGCAGTTCTTAAAACACAGATCTTCACTTAGTCTTGAATTCACAGAAACACATTCTCCACTTTTATCTCCACATTCCTCCATGTGTGTAACACTGATTTCTAGGCAGATGAATAGAGACTATAAAAACTTGGGGACTGTGTTTTTGCATGAATGGCTTCAGTGGGAGTCAGTATGGATTTCTAGTTACCACTACTTTCCACAATTCAAGAGTCTCAAAAACAAATGAAAAACTTCATGAGGTTTTCTAGAAGGCTTTCAGACAGTTGCAGTGAGATCACTGAAATCTATCTTTGTTTACCCTAAAATCGTTTTTTTTTTTAAAGATAGAGTAGTATTAATACATTTCTGTTTCATAGGATAAATGGGAGACAGTTCTCATTTTCTATCATTTTCCAAATTAGGCAACAAGTGACCCATTATACAAGAATTCTGTGTCCTAAAAAACAATTTTCTGGACTTAGATGCTCCATGTGAACTCAAGAACACTCCTTGGCCATCGCTTTCGTGACTTTGAACTTTGACACTGGTCTATCTGTTCCTTCCTTAGAAGACTTGGTAGAGAAGATGGAACAGAATCCAAAGCCTCAATTTCCCTGTGACTTTGCCTATATGTGCTAAGTCTAGGTTCTCATTACTTTTTCTCTGAGTTTTGCATTTAAAACTGTTCTGTCCTAATTAGTGCTAGTCACCAATTTATACTGCTTTTTGGATATCTATTAAGCATCTTGAGCTGCTTTAGTTAATGTTGTTGCTATAGGTCACCAATGGTGTGTTCCCACCCATATCCCATTTACACAGTCCCTTGACCTCTTGCTTTGGGGATGGTTGAAATCATGCAATTGAAAATAAATCTTGAAGCCAATATTAATACAGTTTTCAATTTAAATGATATAGTCTGATTCACAGAAGAACATGGGATTAAAACTATTGCTAAAACCTCATGACATTAGCACAGCCAAAGCTGGTTTTCTTCCTCCTATTTCTTATTCCTTGTAATTCATGAATGATGTCATTGAGAATTAATCATCCACAGAGAGTCTATCAACCTGAACATTACAATGGGAAGAGGACATCTGTGTGTTCATAACCTCAATACTCTCTCATCATATGCATGCAGTCGGGAATGCTTTTGAATTGTCAAATGGAAAGTTGGTATTCTTTCTTTAGGGATGGACTCATTTGTTTTGGAAATCAGAGTCTGAGCAGTCAAACTACAGAGAAGAAGCACATCATTTACAGGGATGGAACAATCATTTGCTCCCACTGTCATTTGCCTTCCTTCTTCATGTGTCATCCAGGACATTATGAAGCCCCTCTCTCTTGCACTGCATGCCAAGATTTCCACATGAAGAAAAATCACCAGAAATTCAGTAGATTTAAGCCAAGAAAATGTTTGGCCAGGCCACTTTAGTTTTCACAAAGAGGTAAATACTAAAATGCTTCAATGAAGCATAGTTCCAAGATCAGAGATGAATGGAAGATTTCTAAAACTTATTAAGAGATGGCTCTTGTAGCTGTACCTTACCCAAACAGCTTCACGTTGAATCCCAGCTGAGACATCATTCTCTGCATTAGCTTGTCCTCCAACCAAGCAAGTGTTTGCAAAAGGATTAAGATCGTTCAAGACATTACACAAAGTGTGAGCAGCTCTCTTGTCTTGGGCATCAACTTGGGCTGGGCAGTACTAATACTACCATCTTTTTAAAGCCCTTCCCAGGTCCATGCACAAGTAGAAAGGAAAGAAGATAACACATCAGTTCAATTATGTCCTCCCTGCAAAGTTGCCCCTATACCCTGGTCTCTGCGTTAAGAGGGAGTCTCCTAAGAATTATAAAGAAAAAGATGCATTAGCAAAGAAAATGTATATTTCAAAGACATACTGCTTATTTACCAAGAGAAGGAATTGACAGTAGATAACATCTAATGAAGGAAATTGCTCTTTGCACTGTGTTATATCAAGATCACTGTAGAAATGAGTCATAATTGAATTCCTGGTTTTTAGATATGTTTATATCTTTACAATGTGCGGCTTTCTCTGGGCAAACAGATTGCTTAATGCCAACAATGTGCAAATGAAGAAAAGAAACCTGTACATAAGCAAGTTAGTTTCATTCTTGCTCTTCAAGGACCAGAGCCCTGACTGGCATACAATAAATTCATGGAATTGATAATTTTCTTAATTTACTTTGTTTCTACAGATAAAAAAGGAAGGAAGGAAGGAAGGAAGGAAGGAAGGAAGGAAGGAAGGAAGGAAGGAAGGAAGGAAATGAGAAGGCACTGTCAAAAACATTCTAAATCTAAGACACCAAGATGACCTTCTGTCACTGAAATTTAAAGCTAAGCAAAACAGATTAAAACAAACAAATTTGTAAGTCCCAAAGGCTCATGGCTTTGCAAATTTAGTCCTAGCTCTCTTGCAAATTTTTCTGTTAAGTTTAAAGAGTGCAAATACATTGTTCACATAATTTGATTTTCTTTTCCTAGCTATAAAATTAAGAGGTCAATCAATCTAGAGTCTCTAAATTGCCTCTTATTTCAAACACAGTCATGTCTTAAGTAATAGCCTAAGATCATTCAGCAGTCGTTTTTATGAGAAGTCTATCCTTTTGAAGAGAATACATGTAGAAATACACTGAGTTTTAGAGCCCTATACTTACATTTCATGACTCTTCTGCTTTCAGGCCTTCCTCATTTTGTTAATATTTGGTTCTCTTAGGAGTCAAAGAGTTAAAAGTGGTAAAGTGATCTACCTAAATCCACATAGAATACTGAATGATGAGGTAGAGATTTTGTGTTGTTTTCTTTCTTGGGTTTCTTTGTGTATTCAATGTGGCCTTATTTAATGGTGTCGTATTTATCACTGTGACAAGACTTTCTGGGTTCCTGCTGGGTACACAGCAAGTTACCAGACCCCATGGGAATTTAAGCAGCTTCACAAAAGGCATGACTCCCACACATGCGCCTTCAATCTAAAATGATCCCATCTGTTTGACCTTTCAAGTATAGTACATAAACATCTTTGTCCTTCACTGAGTAAATAATACCACTATAGTTCAACTTAAATGGTGTATACAGACAAAGAGACAGAAATTCAAAAGAAGCTAATTTGTCCAAGACCATATGTCGAAAAATTAGTAGGATTAGAAATAGAATGTGGGGTCTTCTTCTTGTTCAGTTTAATTTGATTCAAGCCATTTTACTTCTTAGCTGCATGGTACAGAGGGAAACACACCCTCAAAATTCTGCCTATTTTTTCACATTAAAATGAACTTCTCCAGTCTTAAGTACTGCAGCAAAGGTATTTTATGTCCAGTCTTAAGCTTTACAATCTCTCCCGAGTGAAACTGGACTTCATCTATTAATTAAGCATCTTCTATAACTAGGGAAAGAGCAGAGATCACTGAAGGCCACAAAAGTGTGTCACCACATAGCAAGTAACTGAGATGCCACCTACATATGAGACCCTATTCTGAGGATTCTCAGAACTATGTAAGAAAGCCAGACAGCCTCAAGCACAAGAGACTGCTGCAGACCAGAAGTGTTTTATTGATGTTGTTGTAGTCCTCTCCCTATGAAGCTGAATATTAGTAAGGGCCATAGCCTCACACGATCCTCAGGATTACAATACTTAGTATTCTTACCCTTAATAGGGCCAAAGTAACTGGCCCTAGACCTCTAGCTAGTAAAATGTAAAATGTAGGTCTGTTTCTTATTACATCACATTGTCTTTTGGAGTAACATGAGTCATCAAAATCTGCCTGCATAAATGTCCTACGCACTTGTCTAAATTCTATATTCTGAAAAACAGTGTCTCTGTGGACTCCTCCTTTCACAAAACAGCTCCTAGGGATTGGAGAGTAGCTAGTAAGAAGTCTGTAAACTCTTCATGTTGACCATGGATAGCTTAATCTACTCATCAGCCTGATTGTTCTCTTAGTTTGTCACTGTAAAATATTTTATGATTGTTACTAAATAAATCAATAGAATTCTCACAATAGCATGATGCTTTCCTAATCTTTTAGAGCTCCTCATTTTTTGAAGGTTTGAGGAGAGAAAGCATCTCAGCATCATCCTTCAAAGGCTCTGAAGAAGGTGGAAGGTCCCCACTGCCCAACAGGCTATGGAGAATGAATTCTCTAGAGCCCAGATCACTGCCATCCTAATGTAAATGTTATGATAAAATATTAAACTGCATGTATAATTGATGCTTACTTTATAGTAATTCAGGATCTTGTTTGTTTGAATAAAATTTATTATTTACAATCCTCTACTAGAAGTGATCTCCCTTTGCTGGTGTCTCTTTCTAATTGTTTGAACTGCATGACACATTTTCTTAGGCAGCATTTAAATAATTATTATACTCCTTTTAGTTCAGAGTCAGCATCTAAGACTCTGTTAGATAGTATTATAAATACCCTTTTTGCGTGAAAAATGTTCACATCTTGGTTGTTCAAGAGTGTTTACAGGAAGATATATTCTGCACATCACAGTAAAGGAAGGCAGTGACAGACTCTACATACCTGACCTCCACCAAAAGACTATGTTCTTTGGTTACAGACTGAAGGGCATGTGTGAGCATAGTATATATTATTCATTACATTTAAAGGTTTTCATAAAATGTGAAATTCTGTCATAATTTACATTGAAAAACAATATAAATTTTGGAATGTATATTCCTTGTGCCTTTGTGGAGAAGGAGAAAGTTAGATACGTTATCATCATCTGTTAAGCCATCTACTCAATAAAAGAACACCGGATCCCCTTGATATCTTCCCATTGGTGAGACTATGTAATTAACAGAGTCAGGAGACTTACACTTCACTCTGAACTGAGTCCTTTTCTATTGCACAGTAGCCATTTTCTGGTTTTTTTTTAAATGATGGTTTTTTAACAAATTTAGTAGAAACTCAATGATTAATAATGATTTTTAGGTATATAATTCTTCACAATGAATCACATATTTAAGATAGGACATTTAATTTTATGACCTCAATAAGTTCAACTGAAAGACTGCTCATGATGAAGAAGTTCAATATTCCTTAGTAATTTTTGAGATTCATGTGCATAGAAGTCCTGGTTATTAAACTGTGTATTGTTTTGATCATTAAAAATAGAATCAAGTGATTTAATTACATGAAATGTACACAAAAGTCATTTTATATCTCATTTTCTCAGCATTTTGCTTCTCATTGAAAAAAACATTAATCATATGTTACTATTTATTTAACAAGAACATTGAACCATGTGACAGTCTTTTTTTAGTTTTTATATATGCACTGCTAATTAGCTTTTTGCATTACAATTATTCCAAAGATCTTTAAGGGCAAATGCCATTTCTTTTACTGAGTTATTTTTCCTTAGGGTACCTAAACCTTTACTTTCAACTTTATATTTGTCCTGGTGCCTATGTGTTCACTGTAAGCCAGGAATTAAAGATACAGTCCCTGTCTTTCGAAAGCTCCCAACAAATGATATTTGCAAGAGACAAAAGGCACTGAGCTGGGACAGCAGAGAAGTAGTCAAAGGAGTCTATATAAAGGCTTTTTGACTCATCCCTGAAAGAACGAAAGGGTAGGGATTGTCAATGCAAGGAAGGTAAGAACATCACGTAGAACAGATTTTACACACAGTAGGCACTCAGTAAATAACTGTCTCCTTATTCTTGAATAAGTGGTATTGACTTGAAATCAGTGACCTCTCAACCCCACAAATCTAAGGGTCTATGACTTTTTAAGCCATTAGTGCCCTATTTATGAAGTGAATGCCTCAGGCTTTCTCTTCTCCAAAGAGTGTTTCTCCTTACTTAGTAGAACAGAAAACAGGACTGCTTTTTAAAGAAAGACAAAAAGAAACCCTCAGGCTTGGTGTTAATATGTCTATTCTAAAAGTAAAAAAAACCATTGACTTGGGCATATTTTTAAATGAAGCGAAAGAAAGGAAGAATAGAAACATCCTACCACTGATAGCCAACCATTGTTAAGAAAGCAGTATACTTTTTTCAACATTTTTCATTTGGAAAAATATGGAGATTATTATGTCTATGTAGTTGCAATGAAATTAAAAGTGCATAGTAAAAACCAGAACCCATAATACTAAATATTATATGACACAATGTGCATAACTATTAATTAATTAGAAAATATTACTAATGTCTTAGGTGTTATTCCAGTCATGGGAATCACAATTGAGGATTTATATTAACATTGACACAAAGCATTTTATATACCAGCTTCATCAGTTCTGTTGCCCCCATAACTCATGAAATCAAAGAGATTTCATGAGAACATAATTCAATCAGTTCTATTGTTGAATCCTGAGATAATTTCAAAAATTTCAATTTGTTCTCAATGGTTCTGCAGTGAGTACGCTTGATAGAATTTCTTCATTTAATTCTTCTAATTTACTTTAGGACCAACAGTTAGGATTTGAATGAATGAATCAAGAGATGGGATGCTTTTCAGATTTACACATTGCCAACTAGGTGTTCAAAAAGAACTGATCAGCTTTTCTTCTTAGCTACTGTGAATGGGCTTCAACAGTTGTCATCGCTAGCTTTTTTTTAACACTTAAATCTTTGTTATATCGATCATCTTTTTTTAAATGCTGAAGTTTTCATTTATTTGATCATAGTGAAGCTACCTATTTTTCTTTCTGCAGCTAGTTTTGAAGAATGAAGACTATATTGATATTGATTCTAAGTCAATAGTTCAGACTGTCTACCCATACCAAAGACTTCTGTGTCTCAGCTCATTGATACACCATTGCTCTTTATACACTGTCCTAAAATGTAAACTAAAGGAATCCCTTTGGTGGCAGACTTGTGACAAGAATTTTTCTGGGAACTGACTTTATGTTTCAGAAGAATTCTGGGCCAGCTATCTAAAACCTTCTGAGGACGATTTACAATAGAGTTTCTCAGTTTGCTGAACCCTCACACTCTTAAGAGTCAACTCTTTTTACTTGGTTGTTTATTTTATTTATTTATTTTTTAAGACTTCATGCTCCTTCTTCAACTTGTCACAATACATATGATACAGAGGAGAGTGGCAGTCTGGAACATAACACTTAGAGCATCCTTAGAGAAACTGAAGCCCTGACCTGTCTCTGCCACAGTTATACCGCTCAATAGCTTCTATTATATGCTGTCTGCTTGGGGGTGCTTTCATCCCTCCTTTAGAAGGCCTTTTGGGATTCTGAATGCTAGCCTCTATTTATGGGTAACTTTGATTTGACCCTCCTAATCATTCATACAGAGCAATCATCTCTGCTATTGCTCAAGATGTAGGCTAATCAGCAAGGAGAAAATTCTATGGACAGAAAACTTACACTTGACTTCTGGGTTTGTCCACTTATAACACAGCTTGAATCCATCTTCATGAAAACCCACAGACATGCTTCTGAGCTCAGATTTATATAGAGTACACTACTTTGAGAAAACACACTGGCTAAGGTAGTAGAAACTATTTTCAGTTTCAACAAATCCTGTCCAGTCTCTGCATTTCTAGTGCACAGATCATCAAAGTACCACTTGTTAAGAGATGCTCTGGTGAACTAATGAAACATATATTGAGATGCAATGAGCATGGATTCAATATTTGTGCAAGCTTCTCACTATTATACTAAATTCATATAAAAATTTTATTAAGCAAATATTACTTCTCACTTATTTTAGATGTGGTTTAATGTCTCTGTTCAAGGTTATGCATCTAGACAGCATTCAAGCCAGAATATAAATGAGACTGCCTTTATCTTCATCCTATGCCTTTTCATAAGCATGACTTTTTACCACATACTTTTGAGGTCTTCTACTGTTTGCCATAGCATATGATGAGTTCTATGGGGTGTTCATCATGGTCTACATCAAGCTGAATTGCTAAATTGTCTACATATCTCCACCCATATAAATTTACTGAGTACAAAAATTATATTCATTTTGATCCCCACAATCCACCAGATTGCCTTGAGCTAGTGGTTGTTCAATATTATTTTTAATTAATGAATAGTTAAACCAATAAGTCATTCAACAAATTGGTAGAGCTAGTGACATTCAGATTATGTACAATTGTATTTTCTGCATAGAAAAGTAGAACATATAGTTTGCTTTTCTTCACATATGTAAAAGTTGTTGCAACTGTATTATTTGTACACTAAAGCATGTATCAACTTACTGTCTTTATTGACAGTGTTAATTCCACTATCCAAATAGTTGTAGAGCTCCCTGGTATTTTAATCCATTTTGTGTTGTTATAGTAGAATACAGAATTGGTAACAGGTAAAGAAAAACAAGTATTTTTCACAATCATGGAGACGAAGCTATGTGAGATCAAGTGCCCATGTGTGGTAAAGTCCTCGAGGCATTGTAACATGATGAGATGCCTCCTATGGAGAAAGAATGGGATTATAATATCTCATACCTTTTCCCCTTTCCTTATAAAACCATTGATACCACCATTGTCTTTCTGAGTCATCAATCAAAATAACTTACCATAGGTCTCATCTCCAGTGACCATCAACAGAACAACTTGGAGACCGTTTCCAACCCATAAAATTTAGGAAATCTTTTCAAATCACAGAACCCTAGTTTTACTCTTTGTGTGTGTGTGTGTGGGGGGGTTAAAATGAACTATGACCAAAAAAAGCCCCTATTGTCTCTAGATAGAAGATAAGAAGCAAGAGCTTTCAAGGATCCTCCATATTTCTTTCCCTCCACCCCTAATCTTAAATTCAAAAAGAATCCTAAGACTACACAGACTTTTCAAATACTCAGATAGATTTCAATTAATGTCACCCTACTCAAGCAAATTCCTACTACCTACTAAAATGTCTCTAGTGCCAGAGAACTTGCCTGCTCTTGATGGGCCTTGTTTTAAATTTAGTCATCTTTAAATAGAAAATAGAAATGAATAAGATGTCTTCATTGGCAAGAGCAAATAATGATAAAAAGAAATAATGACATAAACTATGCGTCTTTAAAGAATTAATCATTTAAAAAGTAATTTTTAAAATCTGTCTAAAGAAAATTACTAGAAATATATATGTTTTCAAGAATGTTCTTTGCAATGTCATTTATAATAATAATTTATCAAGAAAAGAACACTGAAAGCCATGTGAATCTCCAACTTTGCAGAATGATTTAATTGACTGACAGTTCGCATGTATAATAAAACCTTGAAAATATTGCTCTGTTTCCTAATTCATGAAATGAGTAAATATTCATAGATTATTAGTATGATAGTTAATATTGATTGTCAACTTAATAGTATCTAGAATCATATAGAGTATGATATTCTGGGCATAACTATGGGGGATTATCTGGGTTAAGTCAGTTTCTGGGTATGTCTGTAAAGGAATACCTAGATTATCTTAAACTCAAATGAGAAGATCCAGCTTAATTATGGGCAACAGCATTCTGTGAACTAAGGTCCCAGGCTGAATAAAAAGGAGAAAGGGAAATGAATACTGGAATTCATTGTCTCCTTTTTTTTTTTTTTTGGATTATTGGTCCAATGTGGTGACCAGCTGCCTCAGTTCTCCCTGCCATGATGGACTTTATGTCCTGGTACTATAAGTCAAGATAAATCCCTTTCTTAAGTTGCTTCTGACTCATATGTTTTCACATCAACTGCACAATTAACTACTACAATTGGTAAGTGCAAAATTCAAGTTACACAACAGCATGATAGTCTCTGCATAACAGGAAATACTCTATTTTTAAATGGATATTTGTATACATAGAAGAAGGTAGGGAAAATTTTGCTAGTCACTGCTCTGCAGTGAAACTATTATTAGCAACATATTTATGTTCTCTTCTCCTACAATCTTTCTATAGAAACATCTGCTTCTTCTACAGTCAAAGGAAAAGTAACTTTAGTGTAGGTCTTATCCTGAACTGAAATTCCTCTCATCTTCAATAACAGTATACATCTACATAAAGAATATCCTTCCTGCTCATGGAGTATTTACAGCAACTGAAATACACCCTCTGCCTGCTCAATGGCCTTCCCTAGCAGCCAAGCATCTCCAGTCTCTCTTAATCCTCTCTTCTAACACACTTTTTCTGCACACTAGTTAGAATGACCCTGGTGACAGTTATATATTTCCCTTACTCAAGAATTTCCTGTGACTTTCTGTTACACTTGAACAAAACAGATGCTAGGGCCTACATGACTCATTCTCCTACTGCTGTTCATTTCTTAGCCCATTTTGACCTCTTGCCTCAGGACCTCCTATCTCTGTTCCCATGGCTGGAATTATACCTCCAATGTTCCCTCATTTGTTCCCACCCTCCTTCTGGTCTCCACTAATCACCGTCTATAAACATTCTTTCAATGAGAACCCTTTAAAATTTCAGTGTCCCTACCCTACTTTGTATCTCTCCCTACCACACACTCATTAATATACAACCTATTCTTTTTTCTGTTTTATTTCATTTTGTGTATTTTTGTTTATCTCTTTAGCTTTTGAGGATCTTGCCATGTAGAACTGGCTGGCCTGGTACTTGATATATAGCTCTAGCAGACTTGGAACTTATGGATATCTTCTAGTTTTATCTTCTGGGTGCTGAGATTACAGATGTGCACCACTACATTTGGCTACACATTCTTTTCTTGTCTAATTGTCTATAACAGAGGTCCTCAACCTGTGAAACAAGACCGTTTTTGGTGCAGGTCTCATTTCAGACATCCTGCATATCAGATATTTACATTATGATTCATAACAGTAGCAAAATTATAGTCATAAGCTAGCAACAAGAATAGCTTTATGGTTGGAGGTCACACAACCTGAAGAACTGTGTTAAAGGATCGCAGCTTTAGGAAGTTTGAGAACCACTGATCTACAATATGTCAAGTTTGACCAGAATATAAATTCTATAGAGGCCAGAGTTTTGCTGGTTTGCTTTTGATGATTTGATAACCACCAGCTAGAGAAGGCACAGATTAGGGATTCCATATATAAGTTAACTTAATGAAGCAAGTTTTCAAGAATGGTTTTAAGTTTTTTTCACTTGGCTAAGGTGTCAACCCTGGAGTCAACAGATGCCAGGGAGTGGGGAGAAAAACCTCCATGTTTCAGTTATGGTCAAGCCATGAGGAGAGCATGCTTTCTCTCCATTATTCCCACACAGCTCTCTAACATGTTACTAAATTCAAATGCTATCCCTAGATGACACACTATGCTTCTTACTCACACAAGCCTCTAATGAGCACACTGCTGCAAAGCAGGTATGTGTGTTTATTCTCTCTAGTAACATATGAAAAGACCTGAAAATACATATGTTATTTTAAGGGAAAATGCACACTCATAGAGATTTCTCTTTAGAGACCTATGTATAAAGATTTCTCTTTGAGTTTTTAAACAAAACACAGTGCAACACAAGACAGGGAAACCATGAGACAGAGAAAGGAGAACTGAATAATTCCAAGTTTCTAGAAGCTTCAAGTCCTAGCCCTATGAACAGATGAACAATGAACAACTTGTTTGCGCACCATCTTGGCAAAAACACATAGCTTGAGTAGGCATGACTCAGACCAAGGAACAGGACATGCAACAGTTATTCAGACAGATCCACCCACCAGGCTGGCAGACAAGCACACAGGTCTCTAGTTTGTCAATAATGTAGAATAAACATGTAGATACAGAAAAGGCTGAATTTTAAAGCAAAACATACACTAACCCCCAAGACTGACTAAAAGGAACCTGAGTCCATGAGCAAGTTGCTAAAGAAGGGAACTTCCTGGTGATGCTATCTGAGGCTCAGACTTCCAGTATTCCCAGTTACTAAAACAACAAAATAATGTGAGCGTGAAAACATGCTCTATTTAGGAAGTTCTGTGAGATTAAATGTTAAAAGCAGAGTCGTTGTTCACTGTCACAAGCAGGATTTATTATTAAGAAATTAAGGCATGGGCTAACTCTGTGAGTAAAATGTTTTGTCATGCAAGTAAGAAAAAGCAAGTTGAGATCTGGAGAGCCTTTAAATTACAGACATAGTACAGTGTACTTGCAACAGGGAGATTAGAGACAAAGATGAGGAACTCACTAAAAGCTCATCAACCTAACCTAACATGAATGAGGAGCAGGAGACACACACATACACACATACAAGCATACATTATACATGAACATCACACACACACACAAACACACACTTTATACATATACAACGTGCACACCATATACATACAACACACACACATATACAACAGAAGCAAACACATAGAAGATAACACTATACATATACATCACACACACTCAACACACCCAAGCATGTGTTTGATATATACACAACATGCACATCACACAGACATACCACATATACACACACAAGCATGCACTATACATACACAACATATGCATCACACATACATACCACATATACACATACAAGCATACACTATAATATACAACATGCACATCACACACACACAAACATGCACTTTGTACATATACAATATGCATATCACATATGCAATATACACATACAGCATACACTTTATACATACACAACGTGTGCCCCCCCCCCCCTCCCTCTCTCTCTCACACACACACACACACACACACACACACACACTAGTGAAGAGCAGGAGAGACCTTGTTTCAAACAAGATGGAAGGTGAGACCAGATACCTCAGGTTGTCTTCTGACCTCCACATGTGCACTCTGGTACACATGTACACAACATACACATACACACATACATTTTATGCATACACAATATGCAAATCATACACACACACAAGCATACACTTTACATACACACAATGTGCACATCTCACACACATACATACACAAATGAAATGTTTTAAATTTTGATCAAAATTGTTTAATTAACAAAAAAGAGGACACAAAGTCATAGATGGGGAGAAGGAGGTGAACCTTGGAGGAGGAGGAGTGGGGAAAGGTGAATATGAGCAAATCTCATATGTTGTATGAGATTCTCAAAGAACTAATTAAAAAGCAATAAAAGTATTAAAAGTATTTATGTTTTCAGTCCTAAGGACAAAACCTAGGGCCTCGTGTATACTAAGCATGTGTTCTTCAAAGGAGCTATGCTCCAGACCAAGAAGATTAGTGTCATAGCTGCCTTTCTAGAAATCTACAGGGTCCTTCAAGGTTTCAGTGCAGGCTTGGCTTTACCAACACCTCCCATAAAAGGCAAACAGGCATATGGAAGAAATAAAACTGGAAGTGAATACAGCATGTTCCACTTTGTCCTGTTACCTTTAAAATATTATTTAGTGTTGCTAAATCAACACACACAGATTCTTCTATTCTATATTATCATGCTTCTCCTCAATAGCAGTAATTCTCCTGCCTCATTGCACACCCTGTCTCCCTCATCCAAAGCTATGAAATTGGTGACCTTTAATTAATATGCACACATTAGCTCTCATACAGCTAGAATTTCTAGCAATTATAATATGGTTTTATAATAAAAATACAACAAAAGTAGTGGCATATGCCTGTAATTCCTAGGGGAGGTAAAGGCACAAGGAATAGAAGAGCATCCTTTGCTACATTGAAAATTGGAGGTTATCCTGGAATCTGTGAATCCCTACCTCAAAACAGAAAGAAATCCAAATGCCAATCTCACACTCACAGGGCATAAGAGGATGACATTTAGTTTGTATTCTCATGGAAAGTTCAATTCTGAAATAAAAACTGAAATAAGATTAGTCAAAAAGTCTTGGGAGAAAATAAAAATAAAGCTTTAAAAGTAGAAATTCTCTGGGCTACTGCTTTTTTTTTTTGTTTTGTTTTTGTCTTGCTTTTTGTTTGTTTTGTTTTGTTTTGTTTTCCACTTGGTTTGGTTTGGGTTTTCCAGACAAGGAACAGGGTTTCTCTGTTTTTCTGTGTAGTCCTGGCTATTCTGGAATTCACTCAGTAAAACAGGCTGGACTTGAACTCACAGATCAGCTTGCCTCTGCCTCCTGAGTGCTGGGATTAAAGCTGTATGCATGTGTGCTTGCCACTACACTTGGCCCTCCCTCTCCCTCTCCTCCCTCTCCCTCTCCC
>NW_021604767.1:4723578-4759593 GCF_004785775.1 Grammomys surdaster
CCCTCTCCCCTCTCCCTCTTCGTCTACCCTCTCCCTCTACCCTTCCTTTCCCCCTCCCTCTCCCTCTCCCTCCTCCTCCCTCTCCCTCTCCTTCTCTCTCTCCCTCTTCCTCTCCCTGCCCTTCTCCCATACCTGTTTTCTTGTTTTTGCTTTTGCTTTGTCACTTTGGATTTTCATTGTCTGTGTTTCTGAAAAACAAAAACATAACAAAACAAAAACCAAAACAAGCAAAAACATTGAACTATGAATTCTTTGGCAGAGTAAATACTAACCCATTGTTCCATTCTTCAAAATCCTAAGCCAAATCCAGCTTCCCATTAGACACTAGCACTTTCCACGGACTCCAATTACAAATAGCCAGATAGTTGAACAAAAGCCTACGACACGCAGTAACTTGAGCTGTAGAGTCAATGCAGCAGAACCAAGGTCAAAATCTTCTCTCAGTATGCACACATGGCCTCTGAAAGAACATCTATTTATCAGATGGCTGTGCTGACTAAACCTTCCAAGGAAATTGCCTTGGGGGATGCAGGACCAACTATAGGCCTGGATTCAAACACCTACCATGAATTTTCCCTCTGTGCCCAATTTGCTTGGAATTCCCCCAAATACTAAACAATCATTTTCTTATTGCATCATTTCTGGCAAACTGCATGGTGATATCACTTTGTTGGGATGCTAAAAAAAGAGAAGAATATTTAAATATATCCCCTAGAATTCAGCAATTTGTTCATCCATGCGCATATTATTTGGGAATTTAAATCCTTAGTTAGATCCACAATATTGATTTTAAAAGTTCATTTTAAGTTTTGTCCTTTTTTTTTTTTAACCTCATAGAACATCTGCAAAATAAAACTTTCACAGCAACTCCCTGGTGACAAAGACAAAGTGTTGGGATCAGGAAACCAATTCATGAACAGGCCCCTAAGTATGACATCTAGAATATTATAATGCACACTACTATTCTGATCAGCAATGTCTGTTCAACAAAATTAAATGATTTTTTTTCTTAAGTACCATGAGAACTTCCCACTCTGTCCTAAGAATCATTTTACCTCTCCGTTAATTAATTAATTTATTCATTTTACATCCTGATCACTGCCCCAGCCTCCCCTGGCCTCCCCTTTACAGAGTTCCTCCTCTTATCCTCCCTCCCCTTCTCCTCTAAGAGGGTAGGCTCCCCCCAGGGTATCCTCCCACCCTAGCACATTAAGTCTCTGCAGATTTAAGCCCATCCATCCCCACTGAGGCCAGACAAGGCAGCCCAGTTAGAAGAGTTGGGGGAAGGATTGAAGTCCCTGAAAGAATAAGAACTCTACAGAAAGAACTACAGAGTCAACTCATCTGGACCTTGAGAGCTCTCAGAGACTGAACCACCAACCAAAGAGCAAGCACAGGCTGGACTGAGGCCCTGCACATTCTATATGTAGCAGATATGCAGCTCAGTTTCCATATGGGTCTCCCAACAACTGTGGCAGGGGCTATCCCTAAATCTATTTCCTATCTGTGAAATCTTCTCCTAGGAACTCCTGCTGGAAAGATGGCTCAACAGTTCAGGGTACTTCCTCTTTCAAAAGATCTGTGTTCAGTTTCGGGCACCCACATGGTGGCCACAAGTGTCAACAACTCCATTTCCAGGGGATCTGATAGCCTATTCTTGCCTCTGAGAGCATCACACACACACACACACAAACACACACACACACACACATACACACACACACACACTATTCTGAGAGCACCACATACATATACATATATAATGTGATACACATCCACTCATATAATGAATAACACTAAATTGTGAAATAAAATAAACTCTTTATAAAACATGAAACAAAAGCCTACCATCTTATCTTTACATAGGTCTTCATGATTGTCTTGTTTGTTTCTTTTCAGTGTTTTGGTAAACACTGTCTAAATCTGTCACCCACATTTTCAGGGTGGTGGATACTATCTATTCTATCTTGCTAAGGAAGAAAGTCAGATGCAGGTCTTCATAAGTACTTGTATACCAACATGTGTGGAGCCCAGGTTTAAGCTCATTTTTTTTCTAGAAACATTTTCTAGCTCTTGCCATATCCTCCTCTTTCTTTGTAGACCTAGGTACTAAATATTCATTTGGGGCAGAATTTCATATCATTTTTAACCAGTAGAAAATAGGTGTGGAATTTTCCCCTTGAACTCTATCTTCCAGTCACACATGGCTGTTATTTATAAACTGAATGTCAGAGAAGGAAGAAATCTATTATCCTATTGACTCTTTTTGCATTTGTCATAAACTGTCCACACTGCTAATCTATGCAGATGTTATATAGCCTCCCCATACATTTGAAGTTTGTTTGAAATGTCAAAGAGTTTTGATATTTTAGGTTTTACACTTCATGTATTTCTCCTTGTGTGTTATGGTGTCTGCCAAGCACCAAATTTAGCACCTCTCAGAGCTTTTTTGAGCCTGCCCCAAACAAGAAGCACTAGAAATTACTGCAGACAAGTTGGCCTTGTGAGATTTCCAAATGAGTTCCCAAACCAGAGAAACTGACTGAGAAAAATTTAGAACACTTGGGGTCTTTGAGAGTATTTTTCAATACATTTTGGTGACTAATACGGTTTAAAAAAATGTTCAGTGCCTCACCTCTGAATAACAACTGTCCATAAAGAGTTGTATACAGAAAAAAACTCTGCTTTGTTAAGAAATAACGTATTTTCATTCAGAAGCCATAGCAAGATCAGATTGAGAAGAGGTTTTATTTCTGTCATTTTTACATATTTTATTATACTACCACTTTTTTCATAACAGTTTTTATTTTCCTGAGGCTTTTACTGAGACCCACAATCAGACCAATTGTTTAAAATTAATATTATCACAGTAAATAACTGCTTTGTGAGGTACAAGTTGGGTAAGTTATTTGTTGTATGGAATTACTTAGAGCAGGGAATTCATTCCAGAATGATCAACAAAGCACTACAGCTATCTACAGCCCATCAATCACAAGTAGGAAATTATTTCAATGAAATAAACTGTTTATAGAATACCAGGAATGCCATGGGTATTTCTGGAAAGCAAAATGTCAATATGTTAAGAATTTATGCCTTTTGGCATGATTCATGCCCCATAATGAATTCCAGGAATCTTTTACAATATATTATCTCTAAAATAGGCAATGGCATGTATGTGTGTGTACATATATATATATATATATATATATATATATATATATGTATTCTGAAGGTATTCAGAATGCCAGCATGTGTACAAGTGAAAAGTTACAAACAAATTACCCTGTAATAAGGAGCACCACCTTAAATCATCCCTCTGTACTTCACACTGTCTTGCCTCGTGTACACCTTGTACAGGTGTGATCAGCAACACCATAAAAACATATTAAACATTCTTTAGTGTTTCACCCTATCATATATAGCATACTATTAAATTCTCATTGAAGCTCTATGAATCAGAAAATGTCATTATCATCATTTGAAAGATTAAAAAATAGCACTTGGGAAAGTTTAACAATCCAAAACCAATTCTATGCTATCAATTACTGTGCCACGGGTACTTCTTCCTCTTTAGACCCTTAAGCTTGATATTTTAGCATACAAAAGAAATTAGTACTACCTAAACTCAGTTGGACTATTTCAAATAAATATTGCCTGTATATTTTATATCATCTTTGTCACTTAAAATCCTTATCCCTTTTGATTAATTTCTTAACTACTTCTTTTTTGATCCCTGACATGCTTTGTGCTAGCTTCTGAAGAAACAGTTGTGAGAAACAGTGCTCAAGGCACTTCTCCATGGTACATACATTTGAAAGAATGACACATATGGCCAGTGCTCTGGAGCACAGACACATAGTGCTAGGGGAGAATGTTGTGCGGGAGTTTTGCTTAAGAAAGTGATGAGGTCCATATAGGAAAGGAGATTCAGACACTCAGAACTTGAGTCTAACCCAGGTAAACGTGAGGTTATTTGCCACTGAGAAGGCAAATGTCTATAAATTTAATGTTCAGTAAAAATGATCTAAGGTGGAGATGTAAAGTAAGGAATGATCAGCCTGGGACATGATTTAAACATCAAATAGAATAAGATCTCCATAGAACTGACTGTAAAAGACAGGACCTTATTTTGATTTATGTATGAAGGAGATGAAATACCAGCAAAAGGGACTAAGTAGCCTGGGGGCCACTGTGAAGGAGAGGGGTGAAGTCTGTAGGTAACTGAGTGGGTCAGGTCTATCAAAATGAATGAGTGATCAGAGGGGTCAAACTCTGTCAATAGGTCCAATAAGATAGGGAAAGAGAACTGACTTTGAGTGAACAGCAATGACAATCATGAATGGCCTTCACCATCTTAATGGAATAGGGAGGTCAAAAGCCAGGCTGAACTGAGTTCAAGAGTGAATGAGAGCAGACACATTGGTGATGCGAATGCAGAAGAAAGATGGAGCGATAGTCTCTAGGAAGAAATTGGAGACAATGGTTGTTTTTCTTTATATTTTCTCATCACAAAAGCATATTCAAATGTGATAATTATCAACATGCCAAGCATCGTATTTGCAGAATACGTGTTTGCAAAGTTGAAAGATAGTCAAATAATAATTCAACTGGTTTTAGGAGAGAACAAGAGAGAGGGAGGCAAGGGATCTGGAAAAGAATAAGAAGTATATGTGCAGAATAATTGATTACAGAAAAGGAGAAAGTGCATGTCCTTCTAGATCTGTATAGTATTGTTGAACTAAAAGTATTGGAGAGAATGGCAAAAAAGTAAAAGGGAAAATTCAAAGAGCAAGATGCTTGGCATGTTGATAATAAAACTCTTAGAAGTTACAATGATAATAGGGCAAGGCCAAGAGTTTGATTATGAGAGTAGTTATGAGAGAAATAGTCTGGGCATAGATGTTTCTTCTAGGTAGTATGGAAATCATATGGAGTTAGGATAGGGACAGTGACAGAGAGAATACAAGAGTGCCAGGACATCTTTGAAGAAAATACAGACTGAAAGAGGATTCTACAGATAGCAACAGGACAGGAGGTAGACTGTTCAAGGAAATGGAGATTCCAACAAGAATTTAAGGGAGAGGCAAGGAGGAAGAATAATAACTTGTGTTGTAGGATATTTAATCACACTGTGAACCCTGAAATTTTGTTAGTTACTGAAAAACTCTGTTTCTAGTTGTGGTGTGGCTCGGCCTTATCATACAACTTTAAGAGAAGGAGCTAGGAAGGTAAATGGGGGCAGGCTTGGGGTTATGGCTTAGTAAAAACTTACTTTGGAACCACAATGACACAAGCTAGATCTCTAGTACTCAAATTAAGAAAAAAAAAAAGAGTTACGAGTGATGGAAGTATGCTCACTGGCTACCCAGCCTAGCCTAACTGATGAGCTCTGGAGCAATGACAGAACATATTTCAAAGGAAGTAGAGGGCATCCCTGAAGATAATATCAAGGTGGTCCTGTAACCTACACATATGCATGAACATGAATGCAGACACATACACATACAGAGAGAGAGAGAGAGAGAGAGACAGAGACAGAGACAGAGAGAGACAGAGAGAGACAGAGATAGAGAGAGAGACAGAGAGACAGAGAGACAGAGAGAGAGAAAAACAGAGAGACAGAGAGACAGATAGACAGGGACAAAGTTTTAAACACAGTGCTAGTGGAAACCAGAGTACATAGTAGTCTCTGGCTAGCAGAGCTCTCTAATCTTAGAAAGAGTCAGGAACATACACAGAATGAGACTAGTGTCTTGGGTATAACATATTTCCTACTATTGTTTTTCCAATTTGAACCATTCTATATCATGGAGAAGGTGCTATGTAACATCCTGATACAAGCAATATAGAGGAACATTTTATGCAGAATCCTGGACCCTGAAATATGGTTACTTCTGCTGAGAAACTTGAGTGTAAATTTATTTTAATTGTAGCTAAATGAAAATATACATAAACAGTATTGTTGTAGAACTTTGTGACAAGATAGGGTAGAGAGCATATTGGTAGAGAATCAAAAAATTCCAGCAAGAAGTAAGTGGGAGCTCTGCATTACCACCTTGTCACTCAGGATTTTGTGTTGGTCAAATATGGTAGGGAGCCCCAGGTACAAAACCTTCGCCCATCAGAACACTGTTTATATTCACACACACACACACACACACACACACACACACACACACACACACACTTCTAGATTCTTCGGTCTGGTTACATCAAAGAAGTTACAGCATGCCCTTACTGTACTCCCTAAAAACTTGAAAGAATGTCCAAAATGAGAGAGGCTAAAAACTCTACAAACAGATAGATTACCCGTGTGAGTTATTAGGAAAACACTGTAATTCAACCAGTAGTGATGGAAAGTCATTTTTAATAAAGGCAACAGAGGGGAAAAATACAGATTTTTATATGAGAGTTTATTTGATTTTTCCTTTTGCATAAATGGATTTTATGTACTGAAAAGGTAGCTAATTTTGATAGATCTGCCTGAAACTGGATTTTATAACCAATGGCCACCAGAGCCAGCCTTCTTCTTCTGATTTCTCTTTTGAAATTTCCAATTGAAGATGACATCAATATTTATGTGAACTGGGAAAAAGAAACGAGGCACAAGGTACATAAAGCTGATTAATGTAAACTGGAGAGGAAAACCCTAAAACCAAATCTAATGGCCCATCAAACAGGAGCCACTCTTCCCTTTTAACAATGCGGTGGCTGCCAAGGGAAAGTCGGTGCTTAAATCACATAAAAATAGCAGACGGGAGCAAATGCGGGGTTCTTGAAAAGTAGAAGTAGTCGAAAACCTCATTAAAATCAAAAAGCTGGAGAATGATAGTGAACTCAGAACAAAACTGGCATCATTCTCCAATTAGCTGAATACCTTAGAGAGGGCTCTGCGCCTGTGTGCCATATTTAAATAAGCTTTCCTTGTAAAATTGCTATATGCCACAATTCAAAAGGCAGCTGAGAAATCACCCCTTTTTAGCTTTACAGATGATAACCTAATTCTAACTATTTTTATCTACTTTGTAATTCAAGGGATGCATGCTATATATTATTTCCCTAAGAGTCAAAATTATATTTAGAATTAAAATTGGTTTTATGTAGTTCAAGATATTGCACCCGAAAGCAATGAGTCACACACCAGAAGTACACAGATTTGGGAGGCAAATACAGAACCATTAACTGCTCAGCAAGAGCTTGCTTAGCCCCTTAGCTTGAAGAATAAGCTTTAAAAAATACTGTACAGTTAATGTGGGCAGGAACACCAAGGTCACCTCTGTCCTATTTCAAAGGTGCCAAAAGCCTTTTGTCTTCTTTCTTCAGGCCCTTGGATAGAATGGTAATGGAGGAAAGATTCAAACATATTGTAATTACATTCTACATTATGCTCCATGTGTAAAAGAAGTAGGGCCGACCTACCTTTCAGGCAGGTCTTTTTCCTTAGAAAGAGGATTTAATAGTCCTAAACATATTTTTTCTATTACTTCATAATGATAACATGTGTATATATAAGAAAGAAGCAGAGAGTTGAGGTGGAGCTGTTCATGCAAACATTCTACACATGATCTTGGACTCATTATCACATTGTTCGCCCATCCTCAATCCTATCCAGGTCCACTCCTGCTTAGTTTCTGAGATCAGGGATTATAAAAGGTAGTATGGTCTAATGTTAGTAGTATGGTCTATGGTAAGAGATAGCATGGTCTAAGGTTGGCAGTATGGTCTATGGTATGGGGTAGTATGGTCTAAGGTTGGTAGTATGGTCTATGGTAAGGGGTAGTATGGTCTATGGTAAGGTTAGTATGGTCTAAAGTTGGTACCATGGTCTATGGTAAGGGGTAGCATGGTCTATGGTAAGGGTAGTATGGTCTAAATTTGGTACCATGGTCTATGGTAAGGGGTAGCATGGTCTATGGTAAGGGTAGTATGGTCTAAAGTTGGTACCATGGTCTATGGTAAGGGGTAGCATGGTCTATGGTAAGGGTAGTATGGTCTAAAGTTGGTACCATGGTCTATGGTAAGGGGTAGTATGGTCTAAGACTGATTATCTCATACTGCTGCAAACATTCAGACCTCACTCAGCCTTTACAAACATTGTTCTTTTTGCAGGCTCACCTTTCACGGTCACACTCACAGAGAGGGGGAGTTATCAACCACCTGCCCCATGCCATATGCTGGGCTCATTTCTTTTTATGGGTCTCTCATTTAATCCTCACAGAAGTGCTGTGAGGGATGGCCACTTCACAGGTGTGAAAATAGAAATATGAGCAACCAGGGATTGTTTCCAAGATCATACAACTGTTAGGAAAAGGGCCAGACTTTGAACATAGGCTAGAACAACCCCAGGCCTACTCTGTCTGTCTGTCTGTCTGTCTGCCTGTCTGTCTGTCTGTCTGTCTGTCTCTCTCTCTCTCTCTCTCTGTGTGTGTGTGTGTGTGTGTGTGTGTGTGTCCTAACCATTCCATCTTCTTTGTTCTATTGGTTGCTGAAAAGGGCAAATGAGACATCTAGGACACACAGATTAGATCTCTCATGGACACACATCCTGAGAAATTTGTATCAAAATATTTGGAACTCAAAAGGTCTCCATTAAAGAATTATTTATTTTGGAGAAATTTAAGGAAATTAAACTTGTTTACTTCAGTTCCAAAATGTCTTTGCATTACTTGAATGGTCCTCCAGAACATGGCCCTAGGTTTGGTCAGTAAAATCAAAGTGAGTAAGCATGGCTTAGCTGTTACAGATTAGCATAGAGGAAAAAAGAAAGCAAAGATGCACACTCGGGTAAAGTCATAGTTCAGATCCTGAGTTGGAGCAATAAACAGATCCCAAAAGTGACCAACGGAATTCCATCTCCAACAGTGTCAAAAAACCACCTCAGGCTATTTGTCCTGTCCAAGGTCAGTTTCCAATCTGAAAATAAATCAAATTATGTACAGAAATTTTCAGAAAACATTTCAGGATGACCAAGATGTAGGAACTTTATGGGCTCATTTATAGAGATGAAGGTGGTACAGGGAGGTGGGCACCATCTATACGGCACTAAACTATGTGCCTCCTTGTGAGTAAAAAAGCAACATGAGGCTGAAAAAACAAAGAGAAAATAGCAGACCAGCAGTTTTAACAAATCCGCAAAGCTGTAGAGACAGAAATGGATTATGAGGCTACTAAGTCAAAATGAGGGGCTGACATTCTGGAGAAGAGAAAATCACAGAGAAGCGAGTTTTGCATTTCAACATTCTGCACATTTCCACTCTTAGCATTTAAAAACACCGAACTGCATAAAGTAGCAATCAGACAAGCCAAGTGGAAATCCATAGCTTAGTAACTAGAATGGTAACTGGAGATTTGTGCAATAGCATCCTGCTGGAGAAACAAAATTTAATAAGAGTGCATACCCACGAAAATCCCCCAAATTGTCAGTCGAGATAATGAAAGACTAGATCTAGAGAAAGGAACAAACCAGAAATGCAGAAACACAGAAGGGCTCAAAGATGATGTCGGATCATCTTAGCCTTGATTGGATCAAAATGATCTAGTCCTCAGCAGCAGATGTAAGATTAATCGTTTGTGGAGGAAAAGAAAATAATCTAAAATTACCATTTTATTTTAATGCAATCTAAAATTACAAGGCATACAAGAAGACAGGCCCCAAGCCAAAATTTAAAGTAAAAGCACAGACAATAGAAAAAAATCACATCGCTAATAAGACAAAATTGGAGCCACTGGAACACTGGTTTTAAAGTGACTGTGGTCACTATATTTACAAAAATTATTAAGAAAAACTCACCAAAGAAGTATATCTATGCAAGCAATTGAAATTTCAGAAATGAAAGATAATAATAAAATAGCTGTTTATAATTACCAAAGCAATTTCTTAACAAACTCAGAACAGAAATGAGGCATGCTAGCATGGAAAACAGATTAGTAAAATATATGCGGTAAGAAAAGGATGGGAAATTCAAAAAGATCATATGCAGAGCAATGCAAAGATATGACATATCTGTAATTGATGCAAAGATATGACATATCTGCAACTGGAATCCCAGAAGAGCATAGGGGGAGAAACAAAATTTAAAGAAACATTTGCTTAAATTACATAACATATAATCAACCAATAAATTCATGAGCCTCTGAGCCGTAAATAGGCTAAGAAAATCCAGAAGTGAATACACCATCATCACCTATTAACACACAGCATGGAGTAAATAGTGAAGGAAGTCAGAAAAAAAAAAAGGTAATGACTCAAAAGGAGCAATAATAAAAATGACAGATGATTTTCAATAGCAACTAAATGAAAGAGGATACATGAAATGAATAATTTTAAAATATTGAAATAACTGCCAGCTTTCAATTCTATACTAGCAAAAAAATAAAAGCTTTTGGGGAGGAGGGGAAGAACTAGCTCATCTCCAGAAAACTGAAATGAATTAACATTTTTTTTTCTGAAAGAAAAACGTTAAACTCAGTCAAAATAGGAAAATGCAAACAGAAATTAACTCCAATAGAAGAGATAAATAAGACATCAAGTACCAACAACTATCAGTTGCCTGAAACGATATTAAGATTTTTGAAAAGACATTAAAGCGGAAGAGTCTCGGATTTGAAAGGTGGGACAAAGATAGAAGGAAGTAGAGAGGCATTAAAAACAATTTGAGGAACAAGTGTGTTCTGGGAAATAGCAAGGTAATAAATTACAAAAGGAAGCCTGCTGCACTTTCCAAGGTAACCACTGAAGAGACTGTTAAACAATACAACTAGGCTTGAGAATTAATGTTGGAAGATGTCAAGATTTGGGGGACCACTGGGGCAAAATGAACATATTTTACCTACAAGGACCTGAATTGTGAACAGGAGAGGGATAAAATCTTGTAGACTGTGTTGTGTGCTGCACATCCCTGAATTTGATATAATTAGGAGTAAGGCCTTTAAGAGTGACTAGGCTGTGAAGTGCAACCCAATATGGTGGCATGAGATGCTTCAAAGGAAGGGACACCAGAGGGCTGCTTTGTCTACACTGGGAGGAAGAGTTCTCTTTCTCATTCTCTCTGTAATCTTGAACGTCCAGCATCCTCAACGTTCTCACCTCTGAACATATAAATTTCTCTTATTTTAAGCTGCCTAGTTTACTGTATTGTATGATGCTGGACTGAATTAAGATGACCTTTGAAAATACATGGAGAATCTGTGCTGAGATTACCTCAGATGTCCTTAACTCTTAATCTCTTCCAACTGGCCTACATTTACAGATGAGAGGACAATGTGGAATTTATGCAGCTCTTCACATAATCAGATGTGGAAGAGAAGGGCAAATAGGAAGTAAGTGGGTTTCTTAATAGCACCACTGTGTAGCAAATTATAATTAAATGCATGGTTTTTAAAGTTAGCTGTATATGAATGTGTCTGTATAGTTTTTAAAGTGATACAAGCTTGTAAGACTCTGATAGAATTTTTAGAACACAATTCAAAGTTGTTGTTGTTGTTGTTGTTGTGTTGTTTAAAACAAAGTCTTGCTATGTAGTCTTGACTGTCCTGAAACTCACTTTAATAAAAGAGGCTGACCACGAACTCACAGAATATCCCCCCGCCTCTGCCTCCTGAGTTGGAATATAAATTCTGAAGGTACTATCTGACTATTAAATTTCTGAAGTCAGAAACTGATCCCTGCTATACTATATCTTTGTCTTTTAAACACTCCTAAGTTCACTATATTTTCTTAAAACAGAATTATTCCTCTATAAATAAAAGTGCACATCCTGGCATTGGTGGCAAATGCCTTTAATCCAAACACTCAGGAAGCAAAAGCAGATCAAGGTCAGCCTGGTCCACAGAACTAGTTTCAGATCAGCCAAAACTACATACAGAAAACCTGACTCTGGAAAAAAAAAAAGTATGTGCATGTGTAAGGAAAATACATATAACTAGTGAAGAAAAAAGTGCAATGGGAAGGATTTTTAGTTAATACACTGAGCAAAGAGGAACAGAGAAAACAAATGGGATAAGTAGATAATAAAGAGTCAACTTAAGTCTCTGTAGTCTTATAACTTCAACTTAAATACAAAGCTTCTTTTCTTTTAAAGATTCCACTATGTACAAAACATACTTTGCTAAATATGAGATTAATAAAAATATTTTAAAACCTCATCTATGAATTCCATTGCCAAAATAAAACTGATATCATTCCACTGCACAATGTAAGGTTAAAAATCTATCAATAAAGATGGATAAGCAAGGAAAAGGAAGCTTTTAAATCACCACAAAATAATAATTCTATGTCTAGATTAAAATATGTAAAGCAAAATCTACTGATATTAAGGGTGAAAGTAAATATAAAAATTTACAAAGTATTTAGACAATTCACTACTCTTTTGGTTCATAGCAGACCAAGACTCACACAGAAGGGAACAAAAAGTCAAGATCTGAACAATAAACCTAACCGATTGACCTATATATAATTGGTAAACTGTCATTTGTAACAATTCCAGAATACATAATTTCTTTCCCAAACCCAGAAAGAACATAAGCCAGAGCAGACTTATATGCTAAAAGTCTTGTAAAAATTTCTCCAAACATTTCAGAGGAAATAATTAGAATAATAATAATCAGAAATAATCAGGGAAAAAAGCCTAAAATATAGTCAAATGTTTGAAAATTCACCAATATATTTCTAAAATAAAAAAAGAAAAGCAAACAAGAAATTGTTTTTGAGTTGTCTAATTACCAACAAACACATCAGTATTTGGAAGGCACATGTAACACAGGTTTTATAAGGAAAATTACAAAGGTAAATGCATATCTTAGGAGACAAGAAGTGAAGGTCAGTGATTGACATGTCCATTAGAAGAAGCAGAGAAAGAGCAGCAAGGTCAGGCTGCATGAGAGCTGAGTGAAGAAATAGAGACACAACGATTAATAACAGAAAATAAATACAAATGGAGAACATTAGTGGATGTCAATGTTGCTTTGTTGAAAAAATAAACAGGGATAGTCCTGAAAAAGACCAAAAGGAGGTATAAGAGATAAATTACAAAAATACATGGGAAAGTATCACTACATAGTTTGAAGATATGAAAAACTACAAGGAGATCACTATTAACCATATAATGCCAATAAGTTGTTGAATTGTTAAGGAGAGAAGAAAATCTTTTTGGAAGGGAAATTCATGAAATCTGTCAAAGAGAAGGAAAGCATCTAATTAAAGTGAATTCATAATCTTAAACCTCTATACAAAGAAAATTGCATACATAGATATCTTTACTATAAAATTATATATAATTTTTAAAAAGAAAAAATATCATATGAACATATGAAATGGACTGGAACAAAAAGAAGAACATTGCCAACTTGTTTCAATTGCCCTCTGTGACCTTGACTTCAACACCTAGCAAAGACATTAAAAGAAGAGAAAATTACAGGATAATTTCTTTCATGAACATGGGTGAAATATCTTAAATAGAACACTAGCAAAAAATTACACACACACACACACACACAAAGTTACCAACATCTATAATAGTCTGTAACATATTTTTTTATTTTTAATAAAAAATTGTTGTCTTATTGTTGTTTTATACACTAACAGATCAAAAGAGAAAAATTACCATCACAAATAGGTTAATTTAACTGATAAAACTGACTTGTTTGTGGCAAAAATAGACACTACTAAAATTTCTGTAACCAATTCTGCTTAAAAAGACTGAAACAAGATTATTCTGGACAACATTAGGGAGAGATATGACATGTCTGAGGTGCCATCAACTTTGGAACAGTGTCCGTTTTCCCCAAGGAAATTCATCTAATAAAAATACAACAAAATATTTTAAATAGGGCTTGTAAATGTGGATATATTAGTCAACAATCTAATTGTAAAATTCACAAAAATTCTACAATAAAATTATGTAAGTCTTTTGTTTGAAGAACAAAAGAAATGCAGAAAATTCAGGCTATGGCATATCAAAGACAAGTCTAAGATCTTATAAGTAAGAGAATAAGCACTGTGATATTGATCATAAACACACATTAAACATATGTATCCGAAAAGGCTCTAAAACTAGACTTCATCAGTGGCATTGATCTCACTGAAGCAAGTGTAATGAAGCTTTTCAAAAAATTGTAACAAAAGTAATAACTGCTACAAAAGTCGATTCCTGCTATTTATGAAACTATACTTCACTCTTGAAAGCAAAATAGTAAACATATGACTTATTCATTTTTTCCATAGTTTTACTCATTTCCCCTAAAATTAATTCCTTGCCTTGTTGCTACAACAGAATTCCTGACCAAAGATACTTTAGGGAGGTTTTAACTCACAGTTCATCACAGCAAGAGATTCACAGGCAGCAGGCTGGAGGCAGCTGGTCACATTGCATCTGTAGTCAGGAAGCAGAAGGAGATGACTACTAACATTTCACTCTTTTTCCTTTTTATTACACCCAGGAATCAGGCCCATGAACTGGTACCACTCACATTTAGGGGTATCTTTCTACTTAAATTATCTAATCTAGATAATTGCTCACAGACATGTCCAGAGATATGTTTCCAAGGTGACTCAAAAATCCCATCAAGCTAGCAATCTAGATTAACTATCACAAGCACATTTCCATAATATTGGGTTAAACAAGCATCCTTAAATATAATCCAAACATTGTTATACAAGAAACAGATAAAGTAGACTTTAATAAAACTAAGAGCATCCATTCAACATAGTTATTATTAATGAAAACACAAGCCATAAAAATGAAAATATTTATAATACAAATGCTAAACAAAAGGCCTTTGGCCAGCCATAGACCTATACACATACATTCTCAGTGTGTCTGTGTTCATATTGTGTATATATTTTCCCTATAGAATTGCATTACTCTGACTTAGAAATTGTTCTCCTATCTACGTAGATACAGAAGTGTGCCAAAATTTATTTATAGCAAGCTGCAAAACTAAGAATGATTCAAATGTCTCTTGACAGTGGAATGTGTAAAAAACATTGTTGCAAGTTAACAAGCTAATTGTAAAATTTACAAAGATGCAAAGACAAAACTAAGCAAGACAACCTTGAAGAACAAAGGAAGTATGAAAAACTCAGGATACTGAATGTTAAGTGTAATTCTAAAGGACTTGGAATAAAGAAAGTAAGCACTATGATATTAGACATAGAGATACATTAAATATAACATAACAAAATGAAATCCTTTTGTATATAACAATACAGATGACTCTTTCAAGTGTAGTACTGAGCAAAACAAAGGTACAAGTATGCGTATTGTATTCTTGCACATGTATAAAATTCAAGACAAAGGTCTGGAAAGGTAGCTCAGTTGTAGGGAATTTGCCTAGCAAACATGAGGCCCTGGGTCCATCTCCAAATAGAGGCAGAACCAGTACTCTATAAGGGAAGATAAAATGTGAGAGGAGAACCTTGATTCATCAGTACTATTAGTAGAATGGTAACGAAGCTTGGAGAATCCGAAGGTCCTTTCATCATGACCTCTGTAGTGTCTGCATAGGTATGTTCTCTCTGTGAAAGCACTGAGCTGATCAGTTACGACTTGTGTAATTGGCTGAATTTGTGTTATGCTTCACCAAAGAGAGGAATTTTGTAAAGCCACTTACAAATAAACACACACACAGAATAGCTATTATAATAATAGCAATATCTTTATAAAATGGGACTTTGTGGTCCAACTCCACTACTTTCCATTGTCAGAGAACTTCATTTTCCTTAGGCCTTACACCAAAAACTTCTAAAGTAAAATACTACTGTCTTCAATCCCCAGTTTGGGAGAAGAGTAAAGAGAAACATGGAATTTCAGGAATTACCCAAAATCCCAGTCATGAAATGATGGAACTGGCATTCAAGTAGGGTTGAAGAGTTATTCAGAAGGCTTTTATTGAAGTGAGACCTTTGTCTTATGCAAAGAACTGCCTGCTGAAGACTTGTGTCTAGATCAATACTCCATAATGCCTGGTAATTGAAATGTCATGCTTGCTGACCTTTAGATAACTTGAAAGCAACAGGTATTTACTGCATGGCTGAATTAGGTATGAAGACTTGGACCAGATGCTGGGAATTAAAATAAAGTAAGATCGAATTGGTGGATAACTTCTCCTGTGTGATATGAGGTCTTCATACCATAATTTCAATGTCACTAGGATTCTAACTACCTCAGCATTTTAGGTCTGAGCTTGCATACATGCCTCTGTATTTCTAAGTGGCTTTATTTATGTCACCAAGGATGGCTTGTATGTAAAAATAAAGAACTAGATGGATTAGTTTACACATTGTGCTCCTGGACACCTGTGTCCCAGTCATTTGAAACATCTGTAGAAATAACAGATGTTGGAGAAATGGCTCAACAGTTAAGAGCAATTGTTACTCTTGCAGGTTTGGTTTCCAGCACCATACGGTAGCTTATTACTATTTTCAACTCCAGTTCTGGGATATCTGAAATACTCTTCTGACTGCTGTAAAAACTAGGTACTCACATGGTATACACACATGCATGCAGGCACACATAAAATAAATGTTTTTTTTAAAGGCAAAGAAGTTGCAGGTATATAAAGCCTCCTCATTATATTAGAATAATGGTTTAGGAAATGAGTTCCAAGATTTTGGATATTATCCAACACCTGAACAATTCATAATTGAAGTATGACAGCTCTAAGCTAGAAGGTGGTCAATCACCAGTGATCCACAAGTATACGTGTCTAAAATGGGGAGAAAAAACTGACACATACATTAAATGTAGATAATTAAAATTGTAGATCTAAAGATCTAAAAACAATTTTTTGCAAAATGTGTTGCCAAGTATGACAAAGAAGTGTACATGGACAACTGAAAAGGACATGGTGATACCTTCCTTTTGGTATCAGTGTTTTTATTAAATAGTCAGCTGGTGGTGCTGTTTAGAAAGAATTTTCAAGGAATACAGCCTTATTGAAGATAGTGGGTCATAAATGGGAATTAAGTTTCTGAAGCCTGATCCTACTTCCTGTCTTCTTTCTGTTTCCTGACTCTACTTCCTGTTTTCTTTCTGTTTCCTGATACTACTTCCTGTCCTTTTGTTTGGTTGTTTGTTTCCTGACTCCACTTCCTGGCCTCCTTCTGTTTTCTGACTATACTTTCTGAATTCTTTTTGTTTTCTGATACCACTTCCTGTCCACTTTTTGTTGTTGTTGTTGTTGTTTTCCACCTGTACTTCCTGTTTTCTTTCTGTTTCCTGACTCCACTTCCTGGCCTCTTTCTGTTTCCTGTTTCCACTTCCTATCCGAAAAGGTTGTTTCCCTGGTATAGATGCAACACAACCAGGATCACACATTCCTATAGTCATTTCTTCTCTATTAGTATTGATTGACTGTATATCCTCTGGAAATGCAAATCAAAATAAGTCCCTCCACTGTTAAGTAGCTTCTTATCGGCTTCCTGTTACAGCAACAAAAATAGCTAAGGTCAACTTCATAAAGTAAGGAACATTCTTTTTGTGCCCTAAAACATATGTACTTACATCTCCCGAGAGAATGAAATCCAAAATATGTCTAAGTAAAAGCAGATTCAGCTTGATATTAATGGCTGCACACCACCAGGCCACAGATGACACTATGGACTTGAGGCGAGGAAGAGAATCTGAGAAAAATAACTACCTGAAGCTTTTCTAATCGGGAAAATAGTAGTAAAATTTGTATTTACCAAAATCTTTGTAGGACTGTAGGAAAAACTTAAATATAATGCTAACAATTCTATTGTAGTAACCTAGACCAAAAATTAAAAATAGATAAATAAATAAATAAATAAATAAATAAATAAATAAAGGCCAAAATATAAGTAGAGAAGAAGGTGAATGACAACTGACAGCTGATGAACAGAAGTCCCAAGGAACTTGACTACTACTGAATAATGAAGGCAGAGCCCATGCCTACTATTGATTATTTCTAGATTTCTCTCATAAAATTAAAAAGAAAGTTGAAAAAGTTACAACTCCCACACCTCTACCCAGAGCCGATAAACCCACAAGACAAGCAACCTGGTAAGTTCTTCCAAAAGTATGAAAAAGTAGGAATTTCTTATTAGTATTAAGTGGCATTGTTATTCCACAACCTACCCCTTATGTGTTTTTTGTAGTCTAAGAAAGAAAGGAAGGAAGAAAGGAAGGAAGGAAGGAAGGAAGGAAGGAAGGAAGGAAGGAAGGAAATAAAATATGGGATTTTGTTTGTTGTTTGATTTGTTCTTTATTTTGTGATTTTTTTCCCACAAAGTCTAATGAATTTCATTTCCTCTACAGAAAAAAAATTGGAATTAGAAAATTAAGCAGTCTGAATTTGAAGATCCCATCTGATTGTTCTCTAGCTGATGTTGTTGTTGTATAAAGCTGGACTACACTCGAGTTGCTATTTCAAATTACACAACAAAAAAGATATGATGCAATACATATTGTCCTTGATTGCTCTATCCACTCAGATTACTAAAAACAGGATATGTGTGTACAAAATCTTAAATCTGAAACAGTCATTGCTTTTGACATCTCCAAGTAGGCAGCAGGCTACCCAAATAGAGCTGTTCACTCACAAATTCTAAGCCTAATGAAGTGAGAAGAACACAGTGTAGATACAAATTAAAATCTACTTACTAAGAACACTCTGTATTTTTTTCTTTCTGTATACTTCCTTGTTTTATGTCAAGAAGAAAGTATCTGTTGAAAGGAATGACCCTTTTATGTTTTAAGTCAACACAGTAAACCTGTTATTGACCACAAGAAATAGCCACCCAGTAATTCTAATCTGTTATTGAAACCTTTGGCTTCTAAAAGACTATTTATAGGTCCTTTTAATGATTATCGTTAAGCAGGTGAAGTGCTGTTGTAAGAGGAAAGGGACTGTCTTAAGATAATGATTAGCCAGACAATTGCTTTGCCATGGGTTTGTTTTCATTTTGTTTGTTTCTACCTTTGTCTCCAGCACATTTAAATGTTCTTTCTGGAGGTTACATTTTCCTGTCAACCACCTGATAACTGAGACTATATAGTGAAAAGGAACAAGACTTTAGAATGGAGATTTTAGAGCCCTGTTGAACTGTGATGTCAGTAACTAAGAACTGTTAATTCTGTATGCAATGAGCCTTTAATGTAAACCATAACTCTGTTAACTTAAAAAGGTACATAGAAAACTTTCAAAAATACATAGCTCAACCTAAAGCCTACTCCTCATTCTTTTATATCACCTCGGAGTGAAATAGAAGCAAAAATGCACCTTCTTTGACGTAGAACCTTTGATGAGAAAATAAGGCATTATTCAACACATTCTAGCAATAAACCATCTATCACTCAACATCCACTTCTGCTTTGGCAGCTCTCATTTAGAGTTCTGCGGCTCAGATAAGTCTCTCTGGCTTTGAGCAATCAGATGAAAACTCATATAAACAACTCTACTTGTGCTGGAGAGAGCAAGGGAATTCTTTTACAACTCTTTTCCAAAATGTGGTTGGAACAGTGTGCCCAGAACAATTTCCAAATATGAATTTAATTGCTGTATTGCAAGTTTAAAAAAAAATAGCATGATGTAACAAGGGGAAAATGGGATTGGAGACAGGTATGTTGGATTTGAATCATTGTCTCAGGCTTCCTGAGTTACTGGGGCAAAATATATTACCATCTCTGGCATAGAGACCCTCAAAGGAGAAAATAATGGGTGTCCAAGTACAATGCATGAAAATGATATGAAATCATAAAATGAATGCATCTGGTAGAAAATCAACTTTAAAAGTTATCATCCATATGATAGGATTCCCAAAGGAAAAGGTACATGTGAGAATACTGGCATAAAGGGAGGATTTGTAATGTACTAGAGTTAGTCCATTTAGTTTTGACACAGTATTTATACAGGAGGTTAGCTTTAAGGAAAACTAACTACAGAGTCCATTGGAACTCTCCAGACAGCCTTTACATCTTCCCTCTATGTTTGAAAACATTCTAAACATAACTTTCCAACCTTGTATCGATCTCATTTCTTCTTTTAACATTTAGTTATTTCATTTTATGTATATGAGTGTTTTGCCTGCATGTGTTTACATACACCATATGCCTGGTCCAGGGAGATCAGAAGAAGGAGTCAGATTCCCTGAAATTGGAGTTCCAATTATAAGCCACCATGTAGGTGCTGGGAATCAAACCTAAGTCAGCTGCAAGAACAAGTACTCTTAACCACTGAGCCATCTCCTTAGTCCTCTTCCTCTTCTTTCTCTCCTCTTCCTCCTCCTTCTCCTCCTCCTCTTCCTCCTCCTCCTTTCTCCTCTTCCTATTATTATTTATTATTATTATTTTACCTTCTTAAAGGTCAGATCTTCTTCAGAGTCATTGATAGTATAATGTATGTACATTTCACTCAATTCTATAAAGTAAATAAGATTATTTTTTATAAATCATCAGATTATCAGATAATCCCCCAATGACCTCTGCCATTTCTATAATGGTAAGAAATTTAAGGGAACTGAGAAAACTAGCCCCAAATAAGAAGCCATTTAATTTGGGAGGCTCCTTTTCTGCCTTTAAATGTACAGAGCCTTGCAGTCTTTCCCATTTACCTAAAATGGCAATGAAAAAGAAATAAGTGCTCTATGGAAACCATGAAGTTTCTGTAGCTCATGTGAGGCTGAGATAGCTGCTCTTCAACTCCCTTCTGAGCTTCCCTGCCACATCATAAATATTGACACCAAAATGTTGATTATGGGCTTAACAGGGTCCATTTCAGTCAAGATTATATTGATAATTAGGAAGTTAAAAAAAGGGGTGATCTAGAAGTACACAGCCCCTGCCCCCCACACACACAGAGACAGAAACTATGATACACAGAGTGCTAGTATTCACTAGGACTAGGACAGAAAGCATAGACACATTGGTTAGAGAATGTTCCATTGTCTGCAGGCATTTAAGTTCCTTTTGCTCTTTCATTTCTTGTCTTTTTTCACTGTTGCCAAAAGTTCTTATGAAAAATAGAACCAACTTTCAAGTACTCACAAAAGTCTGCAAAATGCTAAAACTAGCTTTTTACATTATATGACTTCTCACTAAATATAATGAAAATAAAGGTCTTGTTCTGATCCCCCTCAAAGAAATCACTAGTGTAACAGAGTTGAAGATGAAACGCTTCCAAAAGCAAACAGGTGCTCAGTGATAGTTATTGATGATCTATTTGCCCTTGGCATTCTTCTTGGCAGGAAAAATATAAAGAACAATGAGCTATGATAGCTGCTTTCAACAACTTTGAAGTAGATCAGGTTGTATATTATTACTATGAAGAAGTCACCAAATTCTCCTTGTTTTTTAGCATACCAAGTACACGGCTTATATCATCCCTTTAAACATAACAAACACCAGAAGATATCTCAGGGTTGCAGAGATAGCAAGGTCTGATTCTTCCCACATCAGACACCAAGAAACTAAATATCACATAAAAAAAAAAGTCTTGGCCTTCAAGTACACCTAATGAGTGACAGAGCTTTAGACTGAAGACTGTGACTTTATTGTCAGTGCCACTACTCTACTGGACTACATTTATATTGTCTAATTCAAGTGCTTCTTTGAAAACTCAAAATTCATTTACCTAAACCAAAATAAGAGCCTAAGAGCGTAGCATTTTCAAGGTGAGAACTTACTCCAAGAGGAGATTCTCTATGATCTAGCCATGTTGGCCAACACTTTGAAATGCCCTTGAAGGTAACCCGACCATGAAGTTCATGTCTCCTGTATGTGCAGTACAACAGTCTTCTGGGCAATGGATCCAGTGGACTGGTAATAACAGCCTAGCAGACTTGAAACTGCTGTGGTATTCAGGATCCTCAGCTATTCTGCACATTCCTGAAGCGCTGCCATGATAATGTGTTCACTGATGCACAGATAACAGCACGGCCAGCAAGAGGGAGAAACATGACCTTCAAAACAACCTTTCAAGGTCAAATGTTACCCAACCATGCAGGACTGTGTTCCACTGGAGGATTATAAACATAAGACCCAGTTTCTCAAGGGCACTGGCATAAAGATCAAATGAAGCTGTTTAATACGGGGCTTTTTTATCAGTTTTATGAGCAGTTTTCTCTAGAATTTAGCCAGTTCATTTGGTCACATTAAGCAAAAGGAATTTTCCATCAAGAGCTATGCAAATAAAACAGCACCAAGCTAAAAACTGTGCTCTATTCTAATGAAGATTTGACACTTTCCCCAGGAAACTCTTCTCCCAAAAGCCTGGAAGATACAATTGGTGTGGGAGTCCCTCCAAAGCCACTAGAGAGTCCTGTAAAGTGCTTCAACAGTCCTAATCTCTTTAACCTTTGCTTAGGCTTCATGTTGGCTTTTGAGACAAGGTGTCACTCTATACCCCAGCTTAGGCTCAAACTCACAGCAAGCCCTCTGCCTTAGACTGGCATAAACCACCACATCCAACTTTCTGATTCTTAATATAAAGAGAGTATGGCTCAATACTCATTAAAGGAACTTTGCCCAGAAAAATAAATCAATGTGCTCAAACAGTATTTGTGACAAATTTTCATTTGTTGATAACTTGACTTGCATTACTCTGCAGCTAAACTGAATATATCTGGTGAGCTATTACCCACCCTTATGTTTCTTTACCATCAATCTACACTCTAGAGTTCTGGATTAACACACTGAGATACTGAATCAGTGTGTTTATCCATGCATTTTATTTATTCCTACATGTGGCATTTCAAAAAGGGTGCCTTACTCTCTGTGCTTCTGGCTTCTGAAAACACATTTGTTTCTGAAATCAACTAAAAGCATCCTCGACCCTATTCTGACTCTTGCACTCAGAATATGTGGATTGCTAAGAATAGAAAAAGGGTCACAGAAGGCAAAGAAGAAAGTTAATACTTTGTGGGGGCAGATGGAAGTGGCAGGGGGAAGGTGGATGTCGTCTAGAAAGAACAGAGAATGGAGGGACCCATTGGTGACCAGAAATCATTCCCCAGTTGGCAATACAGATGATACCTTGTACCTGCTAAACCATACAGTATAACAGCTACTGACATAGCATAAACATGGTAATAATTAGTATTATAAACAAGCCAGAGATGACTTGAAGTACATTATATAAGCTAAATGTAAGTGCTGTGGTATTTTATATGAGAGACTTGAAGACTGTGATATCCACAAGAGTTTAACCCAATCACAACTCATAGATGCACAGAAACATCTGCACTGTGAAAGGAAGAAGTACCTCCGGATGAAATGACTGCAGGGTGAATCTAAAAAAGACTGAATTCCAGGGAGTGGATTCCTTCTTCCCATGCAAACACCATTATTGCTCACTGGCATTGTACATCAGACCTAAACATAGTCAAAAGCCAGTGAAGCATGGACAGTGAGGATCCCAACCATGACACTCAGCTAATTTTTAAAGAACCACTTAAGTTTTGTTAGGATTGTTGACTGTTGAGTTGCAAAATGGCTAAGACAGAATCTTTCAAATTGAAAGACTTCTTTTCACTTGGAATTTAAGATTATTTTCTCATACTTGAGCTCCTTCTGGCTCTAATAATAATTTGACCTTCATAAACCTTCTGATTCTTGTCTGGAAACATGCTCTCTCTCTCACACACACACACACACACACGAACATGCATGTGCACACTCACGTGCACATTGCGTCTGCCTTTTTGCCACAAGTGGCTACTCTACCTTCCTACCTCACACAGAGTCATGCGCAGACAACTCATATACATTTCTTATACTCTTTAAAGATTTGATATGTGTGTTGTATGTGTGTATGTATATATGTGCACCTACATGTGTTTATGTTCACTGTGTGTGCATGACTACATCCCTGGAGGGAGGACATCAGATCCCTTAGAATTGGAGTTACAAGGGGCTAAGAACCGAACTCCAATCATCTGCTAGAGCATCAACCATACTTAGCCACTGAACCATCTTTTCAGCCCTCATTTCGATTACACTTGATAAAGTAGCGTTTCATTTCCAGTATAAGGAAAGACTCAATCATGACTTGAATAGGAATGCCATAAAAGTTTATCTTCATTTAAATATAGAACTAGGAATGTCAAGTAAGTTGCCAATTCATTACCTTTTGAAGAATCTCCTGGAAAATTTGAGCTGAAATTAAGTGAAACTTTTGCCAAAAGGAACATTTGAATTTCGCTTTATTGAGCCATTAAACTAATATATTCTCCTCTTTAAAGTTTCTGCTGTGATGTGTTTGATTCAAAGCAATCTCTCAATTGTTTTACCATTAGCTTGAAGCAAAGCAAAATGAAAAGCATGACAAAGCATAAAATTGGCCTTAGTAATATCTAAGCTTGGTTCAGCTGTAACCATTATCCTCAATGCTCTTACAGTCTGAGAAAAACAGCCATAAAATCAGGTTATTGTTTTTAATTTTATAACCCGTGATTCATTTTGTTTAACTTTAGTGATAGCCCACAGTCCTAATAAGTGTCTTCAGTTAGGAAATACAAGCAAGAAATCAAGGCCCAGGAGTCATTACTCATAGCATGGACTCATTTCATTTATCTTCCTGAGAAACTACCAGAGTGAGAGCCATGTGATACCTATTACATCAACTAACAATAACAACCCTAAAGCAATATCTCAGGATGAAATATATCTTACATCATTAACTTAACCCTCCCTGGTTCTCTTACTCAACTAGACCAAGGACAGCTAGAACTTTTGTCCTGTGTTCTAAATATAAGGCTTTCCCAAGAAAAATTTCTAGCAAGGAGGCTAATATAGCTATCAGTAAAGTGCTTGTCTCGCTAAACATGAGGATCTGCGTTCAATATGCAGAATCCCTGTGCGATATCTAGACACTGTAGTGCATTTATTATGCCGGTATCTTAGAGGCAATGGTCCCAGAGCTTCACTAACCAAACATCCTGGCTTGTTTGATGAATTTCGAGTCAGGGAGAAAAGTAGACACACACACACACACACACACACACACACACACTCACACGGGGGTGGGGAGGGCAATATAGATACCTGTTTACAAGTACACCTTTTGTAGCCAGAAAATCATGACCTTTAATAGCTGTGTGATATTGAACCATCTCATTTAACTCTTTTGATATCAACTTACTAATTTAAAAATGTGAGATAATATTATTATCTACATCAGAATCTTTATAAAAATAAATAAGGCAGTGCACACAGAGTACATGGTCTGACCAGCTCTTGGCATTTGTAATTATTGTTATTTATTTTTCTTTGTGATGGAGATTATGGTTGTGCTTTTGTTGAATACATGAACTTCTCATCCCTGGGTAATGTCACATTAAGCACCACCATAAGAAATACTACCTTTCCACATTGCAATGATAGTGTTTCTTAGCATCTTTTACAACTAACCCAGACTTTCTAGTTTATAGTGAATTTGTTTGGAGCAAATCAGACATATATAGATATTCTTTATCCTTCATAAACTATATCACTTATCTGTCAGACTATAGCAATCTTTGACTCCAATATTCAGTAGCTTAAAGCAATAAGAGTCATTTAATCATACTTTATAGTTTCTCTTGGTCGTGAGTTCATGAGTGGCTCAGTTGGACAGTTATGGATCAAGAATTCTTGTGAAGTTGCAGTCAAGAGTCAGCCAAAGGTGTAGTCATTCAAAGGAAATCGAAGACTGTTCTCCTCATGGCCTACAAGTTTCCCAGACTGATATTAGTCAGTGAAGTCCTCTCCGTGAGGACCTCTCCTCAGTGTTGTTGAGTGCCTTTTTGTAGTACCAGGACCAGGTAGTTTCCCTCAGAGCTACATTGCTTTTTATGACTTAGTTTCAGAAGATGCATGGTATTATTTCTTCTATAATTTTCGTGTTACACAGGTCAATACTAGTTCAGTTATGGTGATTAAAACAAAGACTGTTGGAAGCCAAGCCAATGATATTAACACAAAAGGGTTACCCAGGTTCTACTCCTATAACAGCATTTGTTCAGGTTCAGTACTAAGGTATCAATATCTAGAAGTCTAGGTACAGATGAGAATCACACAGTGTAGTTCTACAAATAATTCTCAGATAGGATTCCTTTTCATGGAGATGAATGTTCCCTTCACATATACACCAAGATAGAATCACAGAACAAGCAAGAGATGACCACTATGATCTGTTTAATTGCAGCAGAAATAAACAGTCAGTGCACAGAGGTCACTGATCCATAGCAATTCTGAAAGGTGACTGGGCACAAGTTGCTAGTTCCCTGAATGACTCTCAAAGCCTCAATTTGTAGGTAGAGTGAGAATTTAAAGTGTTACAAGCTTCCACGCCACGCCCCCACAATCATGTTGGCTTAAAAGAACAGTAGTTATCATTACTTGATTTTTCTTTAAGTGGGAAATTTTAGAGTAGGCTGGTTGGTCAATCCTATCCCAAAAGTATCCAGGAAAGTGTAGTTTAATGCCCTTAAGGTTACAAGAATCCAAGAGTTTGACAAAGACTGGAGATGTACTCCGGTGGTAATTCATTGTCATAGATGTCCAGAAAATTCTTCCCCATAGAAGCTTCTAAGTGAGGCAACTGAATCATATATGGGGACAAGCTTTCCCCAGACCAACCCAAGAGAGCAAACTGAAAAGCACAGTACATTTTATGACTTCATGTTGACAGTCATGCATGGCCCTTTTATTGTGTTTTATTTCTCACACAGAGTTCCTCATTCCCTTGAAAGGAAACAGAGAGAGGCCTGAGGCCAGAGGATCACCAGACACGACTGTCAAGATTTCCTTCCAAAAGAGAAAATTTAATAAGTATTTTTCTAAATTAAATTATAATTGTACATTTATACTTTATGTTATAAACAGGCAGCTAAATCCAATTCTATACTTGACCTCCAGGAACTTCAAAGCAGACAAGAGAGTTTAGCTCCTAATCAAATATAATGCAAAAGAGTTTGAACAAAGGTATCTTACAAGGTCCATTTTCCTGAGGAGACTGACCACCTAGACAGAAGTCACAAGGTTAACTGACTTAGGAACTTAGCAGGATTTGGGGTCTATTTGCCCCAATGTTTACAAGTCAAATTTGATGTTCCTACCAAGAAATAATTCATCTTCCAGGAACAGAATTATATTAAACATGTTTCCAAACAATGTTTATAAAAACTTCAATACTCAGTTTTTGTTTATTTAAAATGAAGTTCATGGCAGGAACATAGCTGAACAGGTAGATGGTGGCAGTGATGGTGATGATGATGATGGTAATGATGGTGATGGTGATGATGATAACATCCTCACTCCTCTAACAGCAGTTGTCTGTGTCTAGGTGATCTACCATAGAGACATGTCAACAAATATAAATGCTACTGAGAAGATTGGTTTTGTTTGCTGAACATGGAACCATAGACAGTTATGGATTTTATTGTACTGCTACCATTAAGCTCTCAGAGCTGTGTACTTTCATCTTTATGGGGACAGATAAAGACTTAAACAGAGCTTCCACGGAGAACACTACTGTTTTCTTCTCTTCTCAGGTTTTTCCAGTGTTTCCCTCTCTAGACTATTTCCATTAGTTCCTACTGAACTTCAGTGTCTTTCAATATATTGAAAGCAATTTTATGGCATTCGCTCACTAGAATTGACATTGTTTTGTTCGGTTTTCTGATACCAACCTACTGAAGGCTAGCATGTTACCTGTAATAGTTGGCTTAAAAAAATAAGTAATGAATGTAAACAGGGATAGGACCAAGGTGATTCAAACCTCAGGATTATTCCATCATAGTCTGAGTTAGGAGAAAATGCCACCACCATTTTAAGAATTATGACTTACTGGATGAGAAGATAACCCCGTAGATAAAATGCTTAGCTTATGAACATAAAGACACGAGTTTGATCTCAAGAGCCCACATTTAAAAAGCTGAGTGTGTGGCCTACAACTGTAATTTTGGTGCTGGAGAAGCAGAAACACACATATCCTTTGCTAACTGGCCAACCCAACTCACTTTTCAAGTTATAGACCACTGAGAGACTCTGTCTCAAAAAGAACCATGTGGGACCTGTAAGATGCCATTGCTAGTACAGACACTTGCCACTAAGCATGAAGCCATGAATCCTGTTTCCAACCTCTAAGACCCACATGGCAGAAGGAGAGAATCAAGTCTTGCATCTTGTTCTCTTGATTCCATATGTGTGCCATGCATGCTAATATACAGACACACACACACACACACATGGGGATGGAGGGTGGGAGGAAGATACAGAGACAGACAGAACACAGAGACACAGATAAAGACAGACAGACACAGACAGAGGGAGACACACAGAAAGAGGTAGAGAAAGACACAGAGAGAAAATAAATAAATGTAATTTTAAAGCACAATAAAAATATAACAAAATGGGCGGTGTCAGGGGACTGACAGCATTGTTCTCCAGTCTCCACATGCTTGGCCACATAATGTGAATGCATACATACACACAACATGTGCACCTTTGCACACATGAAAATGCACAGGGAAATACATATACAGAAATATGGTTTAAAATAAACACGATTATTTCTAAAGTGATTCACTAGATTGTTTATAATCTAATTCTCAGAGTTCCTGTCCTGTACTCAGGCTTTAATAAGCAGTTCCAGCTCAGCCACCAGTAGTTCCTGTGTGCTCCAGTTTTTAGCTTGAACTTGGAGTGAGGCACACATTTTCTTCTGTTGTACTGGATTACATAATGGCTCGATGTACTAACTTCAGAGACAAAAACCAGAAAATTGGCCCCATGTCAGAAAGTTCTCCTTTTCCTCTTCACTGGCTGACTCAAGGTGGAACCACTTAGCCCAGGGGTCTTTTGTGAGTTTGCTGCTCCATTCTGAAAGTCACCTACCTCTCAGGCTTAAGAGCTGCATCATTTTGTGGATTTTCTGCTAGAAATCAGACAACCAATGACACTCTTTCGTCTGGTTTCTAACTAGGGTTTGCACCAATCTAATTCACGTTTTTTGTAGTTTCCATTCATGTCATTTGGCTTCCCTTTCGCTTCCTCATTGAATGTCAACCATAAGCTTTCCCTGGCCTTACACGTTTATGAGAGTTCTGGAATCTCTCAGACATTCAATATAATTGGTGTTAAAATTATAAAATTGCAGCTCTTTTAAAACAACATTTAAGTGTGTGATCTTTAAAATGAATATATGCTTAACTCTGTCCCCATTTGGCCTTCCCACCTTTGCAATTACATTCTTTTTCTCCTTCAACATAATATTCATAATGTTTGAATAGCAACAAAAATAACAATTTGGACTATATACAGACCAAGGCCACCAGAAATTGTTATGAAAATTATACAAGCTGACCTGGCAGCCATTGACAAGACACTCAGATTTTCATGCCTCTGGGTATTGTTTCATCTTAGAAAATGTCCTTAGAGGTTGTTTACCTGGATACTCATTCTATTCTTCCTCAGTTTGAAGGTTCATTCTAAGGTTTCTCTGTAGAGATATTAAGTTCTCTGCTTGTTTTCAGGGCACAATACTCATCTCAAGGATTGCTGAGAATTGGTCAGAATCAAGATATGATCACTCTTTGCTCCTTCCTATATTTGAAATATACTGAAGCTCTGTTAGGTGTTCATCTACAGTCACCCAGGCAGAAATCAGCTGCACGACCATACCTCAACATTCCTCCAGCTGTTAAGATGGCTACCAAAATCCAACAACACAACACTCACTCTATGATGAGGTCATCTGTACACTGAGTCAGAGGAAATTTCCCCAGGATGAGAAAGAAACCACACAATATAGGAAGTTTTGAAGAATGGTGGTATCTTTTATGATAAATTACTTAAAATTTTAGAAGTCCATAAAACAATAAAATGTTAAAATCCAGTGAGCCCATTTCTTCTAGTCTACCTTAATGAAGAAGTCTCCTCTTTGCCAAACTTCCATGGGCTAAACTTCCATGATGAGCTTTGCCAAACACTGGCTTAGATTTGCTGCCAATATCTTTCAACCCTCATTTACTAATGAAAGATGTTAGCTCATGAGCTTCATCTCTGTGGTGGTTTGAATATGCTTGGCCCAGAGAGTGGCACTATTAGGAGGTGTGGCCTTGTTGAATTAGGTGTGGCCTTCCTGGAAGATATGTATCACTGTAGGGGTAGACTTTGAAATCCTCCTCCTATCTGCCTGGAAGTCAGTCTTCTCCTGTTTGTCTTCAGAACAAGTTGTAGAACTCTCAGCAACCCTAGCACCATGCCTGCCTGGATGCTACCATGCTGCTTACCATGATGATAATGGACTGAACCTCAGAATGTGTAAGCCAGCCCCAATTAAATATTGTCTTTCATATGAGTTGCCTTGGTCATGGTGTCTCTACCACAATGAAAACCCTAAGACAATTACCAAATCTATTTTGGATATTTCATGAGATTTCCAGGGGGAACTAAGGACTCATGAGTGCTCAGACAACTACGTATGACTATCCTGTATGATGACTGCTCAGACACCTTAGAGGCAGAGCTATGTCCTTGATAACAGAGAAGGAGGCAATGCTTGTATATATGGCATGTGTATTAGAATGTTTTGCTCTGGTATGTGTGTATAGGATATACAGGTGTGAATTATGGGTATACATGTGAAAGGTGGCAAGTATGGTACGTAAATATTGTATATGTAATATATATGTAGTACATATGCATATGCATGTGAAGTGTGACATAGCTGTTGTGGAGTGTGTATACACACCATTCATAAGGTATATCATATGTGTGTGGCACATGTACACATATGAAATGTGGTATGTATGCTATGGTATGTGTGTATGATACATACACAATATATTTATCATGTGCTGTAAGTGATTTGGTGGGTGGAAATGGGGAAAGACCCTGTTTATCCTAGCTATACCACATCTGTCCCTTGAGCCTGAGACTCAGATGAAATTGCAACTTCTATTTCTTTTCAGATTCCACTCAATACTATTAGGTCTAGCTGGAGAAAAACCCAGCATTTTTCTTCAGATTCCTAGTATCTAGCTTCCCCCACAAGTGACTTTGCACTCCCCTCCACCACTAAATTGTGCATTATTCTTTTAGCCAAGATCTAAAGCCCCAAATATATCAGTGCATAGAATCAATTTGGCTAAGTAAAGAGCATCCCAGCGTTAGATGGATCTAAGCCTATCTTCTGGACCAGTTAGAACCTAGTATTATATCAGCCTATTCATTAATGAAGTAATTTACCTCCTCGATAAATAATCTTGATCTCTTAACATGTGCTCAACAAGGAGCTGGTAGCCATGAATGCAGTCATAAATAAAATAAATGAGGAGTGTCTGTGGGCACTGAACTTAGCTTAATGAGAGAAACACACAAGGATCAGGCAACTTCAATACCTTGGCTGGACATGACATGCCTAATAGAGGGTAATGGGTGAGGAAAACCCTAAAAAGAACCTCAGCAAAGGCTTCTGGGGAAGACACATCTATGTAGAAGCCTGATTGTTCCATAGGGTTTAGAAGAGGGATTTGTAAAGTTCCAGCACATGTGTATAAAGGACCAGAACACTGAAAGGACTACAACATTATAGTAAACTCAAAGAATAGAGTCAGGAGATACTGCAAGAGGCTAATTTGGATAAGAAAATAGCAATTACGTTCATTTTCCTCAAAACATTCTCAAGAACAGTGGGTAAACTGCTTATTATATGAACATAAATACCTGAGTTTGATCCATAGAACCTACGTTAAAAAGTGGAATATGAGGCTAGAGAGATGGATCAATGATTAAGAGGTCCTCAGTTCAATTTCCAGCAACCACATGATGGCTCACAATCTTCTGTAATGGGATCCAATGCCCTATTCTACTGTGTCTGAAGGCAGCTACAATGTACTCATAGACATCAAATAAATAAATAAATCTTTTTTTAAAAAATGGGATATGGTGGTATGTGCCTGTAGTCTCATACTGACAAGATAGGGACGCAGAAATCTCTGAGGCTCACACATGGGCCAGCCAGCCTAGACTAACTAGTTTCAGACCAAGCAAGAGACCCAGTATCAAATAAAACAAGGTGTGCATACATGTTTGTGCACATTCTCAAATACATGGATGCCTCCTCCATACAAAAGGACCATCTGAAGCTCAGTTACCCACTATAATTTCACAGACACACACACAGAAACACACACACACGTGCACACGTGAGCACTTTCAGCCACATTCCTGACTTTTTAATTTGAAACAGAAATGCAGAAATCTACATATTTTTTAAAATGAGATGTGTAGTGACCAAGTTGGAACAGAGACAGGAAAAGGCCTACCAACAACTGGCCCAACTTGAGACCCATCCCATGGGTAAGAACCAGTTCCTGACACAATTAATGATACTCTGCTATTCTTGGAGACAGGACTCTAGCATAACTGTCCTCTGAGAGCTCCATCCAGCAGCTGATGGATACAGATGCATAAACCCACAGCCAAACATTAGATGGAGCACAGGGAGTCTTATCAAAGAGTTGAGGAAAAAATTGAGAGACCTAAAGGAGATAGGGATGCCACAAAAAGACCAACATAGTCAACTAACCTGGACCCTAGGAGGGGTCCCAGAGACTGAACCACCAACCAAAGAGCAAGCAAGCATGGGCTGTACCTATGCCCCTGCACATATGTAGCAGATGTGCAGCTTTGTCTTCATGTGGGTCCCCCAACAACTGGAGTGGGCGGCTGTCCCTGACTCTATTCCTCTAACTTGGTTGCCTTGTATGGCCTCTCCTCGGTGGAAGAGGATGCACCTAGTTGTGTAGTGACTTGATGTGTCAAGTTAAATGATACCCAGAGTAAGGATCCTCTTTCTCAGAGAAGGGGGGTCTATAAGAAGAGATAATGAGGAGAGGGGGACTGCAATAGGGATGTAAAGTTAATTAATTAATTAATTAATTAAAGTAGAAAAAGAAATCTACATTTTCTAAACAAATTCTCTAGGTAAAGGTGGTCCTCAATAGACTGAATCAAAGTAGGCCAGATAAGCCAATTTCAGTAGTTTGACCTTGTTCCTATGCTGAATGGGAAGCCATGTTAGTTAGGCAATGAAGTGACATGACTAAGATGTTAGATTTTGATAGCTTGCTGTGACAGCAACAAGACAATGAGCAGGTTGGGCAACAGAGAGACCTCTCTGCCTACTTGAGCTAAGATCATTAGGGCAAAGTCCATGATTTCAGCATACTCAAATAGAAAGATTACCGAGAGTTGTTCTCAGCTGAAATCACATCCAGACCCTTTGTGCCTTGACTACCAGTTGTCTCATATGCCAAGAATTTAGGAATTTTCCACGATTCATTACTTTAGTGCTAAAACAAAAATATCTTGGAATGGTATGTTCACCTGCTGCAAATCATATTAATTACCAGAAATAAACCAGATGATAATCAATCAGGTGACATTCAAATCTTGACGTAATTTCTTTAAAAAAGTAAACCTGAGGTTAAAATAGTATGTAATATTCATTCTTTGAGAATAAACTCTGCTTGGTGCTGTCTGTATGTGCATGGATGTAAGACCATCTTCTAACACACAGCAACCTACCATGGCCACACCCCCTGAACAAGACTGACTCTTCATCTCTAAGTAATATATATATATATAAAATACTACATATATATAATATATATAAAATAATATATATATAGTAATATATATAATATATACATATTATATATGTATAGATATTCTGTTCTCTTCATATATATACTGTTATAAATATGTATATATATTATGTACACTTATATGTGAATGTATATATACATGTTTGTATTATGTAATATATACAGATATGTATATATATGCATATATATATGTACATACAATAGATACCATATCTTTTAAGATATGCTATATCATATCTTATATGATATTATATGATAAATACATATATGTGTGTATACATATGTGTTCTATAGTATACTATTTTTATAATAATAGAATATGATATGTGGGTATACATGTTTGTTTTCATATATATATGTGTATATGAATATATGTGTATGTTGAGAAGCTGCTGAGATGGCATAATGGAAATAGTGCTTGCTGCACAAGGATGAGAACTGAGTTAGAACTGCCAGGTTGTCTATAATTTAATCCTAGTTTCTGGAAACAGAGACATGCAGCCTGTCTAGCTGAATCACTGAGCTCTAGGTTCAAGGAGAGGCTGTGTCTCAAAAACTGAGGTTGAGAGCTGAAGAACACACCCAGTGTCAAGCTCTGGCCTCCACACCTAGAGATGGATGAGAATATGCACTCAATGAGAACAAAATCAAAACAATCCTTCACTGTTTTGAAAGCGAATCTCAAGGACACTGCAGCTGTAATTCAAATTTAAGACAAACAGAACTCTGGTAATGCTTTTCAGTTTGCAGAAGCAGGGCTTTCTGGTGTGGTGCTGCAATCTGGAGATGGGTGTGTTGTGGGGACATTGGTTTTCTTACTCATAATTAAAGGGCTGGGCTTGTAAATGATTTACTCTTACACATACACACACACACACACACACACACACACAGGATCCAGGTTACTTCAGCTAACTCTGTTCCCCTTCTTCAGCAAGAGGGAAAGTGGTGGAATTATGGCATACCTGCCCAAAATAACCAAAAGCCTGTGGTGGCTCACAGGTTTATATTAGACAGAAAGCTATCAAATATTTCTCTTAGAGAAGACATAAAAATTGAGGAATTGTATTTGAGTAATAATTTTACAAGTCAGTCGACTGATTCTAGACTATAAGATTAGTAGCAGCAGCAGCAGCAGCAGCAGTAATGTAACAGGATAAATTTCTGCCTCAATATTAGACAGTAGGCAAAGTGTAGCCTTTTTAAATTATAGATACCTAACTTAAAAAGCAATGAAAAAATATGAAGCTAGTAGGTCAAGCCTATGACTTCATGTATATTACTGTTTAAGATATAAAAGTATCTTTTATTAGAGCCGGTGTGGTGGTGCATGTCTTTAATCCCAGCACTTGGGAGGCAGAGGCTGGCAGGTCTCTGTGAGTTCAAGGCCAGCCTAGTCTACAAAGCAAGTCCAGGACAGCCAGGGCTCTGTTACAAAGAGAAACCCTGTCTTGACAAACAAAGCAAAATCTTTTATTTTAAAATAAAATTTAATTTTTATAACAAATAAAATCCATTTTTAAAATACCTAGTAAATAATTGTAAAGGTTATAGCAGAGATATGTGAAAGGAACATGGAAATAACCCAAAGATAAGAGACACATTTGTCTAAGTGACAAAAATAATAATTCTGTAGGTTTTCATCATTCCAAGGTAAACTGAAAAATTCTTTTATATTTCAAAATTCAGGTTCTCAACTTGTTGATTTCCACCAGTTCAAATCATTATCTGAAGTATTTCCAAAGCAAATGACCATAACCAAAAAAGAGAGATAAGACAGAAACACTATAACTAAACAGAACATTTTAATTGTGATATTTGTATATCAATCAAATGTAATATTCTGAAAACATTTTATGTCATGAGAAGAATACAACAGCTGCTGAACAAGATTGTTTAAATCAATGACAATAGAGATAGACAGATGATAGATAGATAGATAGATAGATAGATAGATAGATAGATAGATAGATAGAGAGATAGAGAGATAGAGAGATAGATACAGAGCAAACCAAACCCCCGCCACACACACACACACACACACACACACACATACACACACAAAACATCCCACATTACACTTTTAGATAATCTACTTCCCAGATGTTGAAAGAGAGATTTTTTTTTTTTGGAAAATAGAGGCTGTGGATTTATTAACTAGGATTTAGAATCAATTCCAATTTTTCCTAAAAAGTTTTTGCAAAACTGTATAATGTAAAAAAGTAAGCTTAAAAATACCTGCTGTCATACTCGATTTTCTCTCCTTCGCAGCAAGACCACCCTCTCAGCTGAACTCTGTGCTTTATGATCTTATGATTGAATAAATGCAGTGTACCTGCCTCTCAACAAAACAGATCAAACTGGACTCTTATGTCCAAAAAGATTGTTTTCTGTGTTCTCTCTCT
>NW_021604767.1:4759693-4780162 GCF_004785775.1 Grammomys surdaster
CTCTCTCTCTCTCTCTCTCTCTCTCTCTCCCCCCCCCCCCTCTGTTTGTTTTTTAAGACAGGGTTTCTCTGTGTATCCCTGGCTATCTTGGAATTCACTATGTAGACCAGACTGGCCAGGCTGGCCTTGAACCCATATATGCCTGTCTCTGCCTTCTGAGGGCTGGGATTAAAGGCTTCTGCCACGAAGCCAGGTCAAAAAAAGTTATTTTCTTATATTAATGATTTTTTTAATTCCCAAGGTCATAGCTATAAAATAAAATAAAAATTATAAAATGCAATTCAACTCTGGTCTCTTCCTTATTGACCGTATTTGCTTTCTGCCAGTTTCTATGATCTTTGGGAAGTCAACAGTTAACCCATTGTTCCCAGTCCCTTATTTGTCAGTTTAGATCTAATAAAGGAAACATTTGCTACTTCATACAGCTTCTAACTTTTTAACATCAGTGTTGCTATGGAGCTGCAATATTTTGGATGTCACATAATCACAAAGAAGACTCTGAAAATATCCTTGGGTATTTGGTTTTATAGAAATGCCTGTACCTTAAATAAAACATCCAAGAAATAGTCTTCTTTCCAGTAACTAAAACTGTCGTTTCCCTTCTAGAAAAGCATAGAATATCATGACAGTGATGACGCCAAGTGCTGGAGCAGATGCTTCGCTTCAAATTGCATCCCTTGCACACACTCACTTTTGACTTTGGGTATTTACTTAACCTCTCGGTATCCTCATCAGTAGAGTAAGGATTACTGTACTACCTGTCTCATATTGTTGTTAGGAGGATTAAAGAGGTAATACTTATAAAGTACTTTAAAAAGTGTCAACCACATAGTTTATTCAGTAAATTAGCTTTTATCATAATCATTAACCCATCACTCACACCCTTGTGCGAGCTGCCAAGAGCTTAGCTCTAATCACTACTTTTAAAGACCCATTCATTTCCTTGGAAATAAACTAGAAAGTACTACAAGGAGGTTTTCGAGTAAGGAGGTCCATGGACATCAACAGCACAATGATTTCATGGTCTTGGACTTGCTCTCCACTTCGATGTTAACTTGGAGTTAACATCTCCTGACCATCTGCTGATGATCTGAGGTCCTCCCCTTCCCCCTCTCTAAATCTCCTACCACGATTGCTGTCTTCCCTGAGAAAGGGAAGGAGGTGTTACTTAAGAAGATTCCAGAAATAAAATTGAAGGTAACAGAAGCCAAGACTGCTTCTATCTCCCATCAACACATCAACATTTCTGAGAGAAATGCTCAGATAGGCTAAACGGTTGGAAATACTAGAGAATATATTAATATAACCATGACACCAAAAACTCAGGGGGATGTGTACAAAGCTCAGTTTCATGTCGGGCACTCTCGGTTGTGTAAGTCCTGATGAGTCATGTGTGCGTGTGTGTGTGTGTGTGTGTGTGTGTGTGTGTGTATACACATATGTATTGTATTTTAGTAAATGTGGATTAGAATAGCTTTTTCTGAAAATGACTCCACGAAAATTCAAAGCACCTACATGATTTCACATTGTGTACTGTACGTAAATGCTGCATGTGATGTCTATTATTTCAAAAGTACGGTCTCTAAAAATAAATTTTCAGATGTTATCGCTAGACTTTTGATGAAATATCTTCAGTTCTGTGTACTTTCTGCTGTAATGTGAATTGTTTCCACAAACATGTTTCCTCTATAATTTTCCTTTTTGCTTTGTGTGTATGAATGTGGGTGAATGGGGGGGGTGCATTGCAGGCCAAAGGTCGATGCTGAATGTCTTCCTCAATCACTGTCTACCTTGTTTGAAATAGACTCTCTCACTGAGCCTTGAGCTCACCCCTTAGGCCCTGTGAGTTGAGCATGAAGCTCCAGAGATTCTCCTATTTCTGCAGTCCCAATGCTGAGATACCAGGTACAGGCAGCTACAGCCAGCTTTTTTTGAGTGTGCGTATGTGTGTCTGTGTGTGTGTGTGTTTATGGTATGTGTGTGTGGTGTGGTGTGTTTGTATGTGTGTGGTGTGTGTGGTGTGTGTGGGGTATGTGTGTATATGTGTGTGTGTGTGGTGTGTGTGTATAGTGTGGTGTGTGTGTGTATGGTATGTGTGTGGTGTGGTATGTTTGTGTATGTGTGGTATGCATGTGTGGTATGCATATGGTGTGTTTAAATGTATGTGTGTATGTGTGTGTGTGTTTGGTGTGTATGTATGTAGTGTAGTGTGTATATGATATGTGTGTATGTGTGGTCTGTATGTGTGACGTGTGTGTGTGTGGTATGTGTGTGTGTAGTGTTTGTGTGGTGTATATAAGTGTGGTGTGTGTAGTGTATGTGTATGTGTTGTGTGTGTGGTATATGTGGTATGTGTGATGTGTGTGGGGGGGTGTGGTGTGTGTGTGGTGTGTGTGTGTGTGGTGTGATGTGTGCGTGTAGTGTAGTGTGTGTGTATGTGTGATGTGTGTGGTGTGTCTGTGTAGTGTGTGTGTATGTGTGATGTGTGTGGTATGTCTGTGTAGTGTGTGTGTATGTGTGATGTATGTGGTATGTCTGTGTAGTGTGTGTGTGTGTGTATGTGGTATGTGTGTATGGTGTGTATGTGTGTGTGTGAAGTGTAGTGTGTGTGTATGTGTGATGTGTGTGGTGTGTAGTGTGTGTGTGTGGTATGTGTGTATGGTGTGTGTGGTATGTGTGTATACATGATGTGCATGTGTGGTATATGTGTATGTGTTGTGTGTGTGGTGTATGTGTATATATGTGGTATGTGTGTGGTATGTATGTGTGGTGTGGTGTGTATTTGTATAGTGTGTTTGTATGTGTGTGGTATGGTGTATATATGGTGTGGTGTGTGTGTGGTGTGGTATTGTGTATGATATATTTGTATGTATGTGGTTCGTGTGCATGTATGTGCTGTGTGTGTGGTGTGTGTGTGTGTGTCTGTATGTGTGTATGTGGTGTGTGTGTGTAGTGTGGTGTGTGTTTGTGTGGTATGTTTGTGTATGTGTGGTGTGTATGTGTGGTGTGTGTAGTGTGATGTGTGTGTGGTGTGTGTTTGTGTGGTGTATTGTGATATGTGTATAGTGTGGTAAGGTGTGTGTGTGGTGTGTGTTTGTGTGGTGTGTGTGTAAATGTATGTGTGTGGTGTGTGTATATGGGGTGTGTGTATGTGGTGTGTGTGTGTGTGTGTGTGGTGTGTCTGTGTAGTGTGTGTTTGTGTGTGTGTGTGTAGGTTCTGGGACTCCAAACTCAGGCCCTCATTCTTATCTGATAAGCACTCAACTCACAGAGCCACTGGCCCAGACTACCACCAGCACCCCTTTATCCTTATCACACTTGCAATCATTAAACCCAGAGGAATTTCACAGTTTAAAAAATAAAGATGTTTGATGTTTTGGTATTGTTTACATGGACAGGCTCTGAGATGAGCCTCTTCTACACTGAATGCTAAGAGTGGCAAAATGGATATTATCAAAAACACTAATGGCTTTTCCCTGTTGTTGCTGTATGAAATAAAAAAGGGAAGGAGCTTTTTCTTTCTCTTTTTTTTCCTCCAGTGTCCTTTGTAATGAGAACTGTTGATCCAAAGGGCTTTTTCCTACTATGTGAAAAGTTTAAATAAAGAAAAAAAAAAGTTCTCATACATTCCACATTGACACAACAATAGAAATAAAAATAATGCTATCCTGTCTGGGCCTTTCAGAGTCTCCAGCCTTTGATTTGGTTTAAGCCTGGCCTGTGTGCCAAGAGATTTGAGACTCCAGTGGAAGGGAAGAGACGTGAAGCCCATCACTGGTTCAGGACAATCTGATCTTGGATGAGGCCCAAAGCATTCAACTGGAGCTGGGATTGAAATATAGGATTGGACAGTTGATGTTTTCGCTTAGCAACTATGTTTTTTAAATTCTGTAAATTCCCTTCTTGTATTTTCGACAAAGGCCAAACCAGGAATGTCAGCCAGGTGGTTACAAAGTAATGTGTCCATTCCAAGCCACTTTCCCCATTTTCCTTTAAAAAAGAAGACATTAGGATGGCAAAGATACTTGTAAATTATCCAGAGAAGACAGAAACAGTTCTTTGTCCTAAATTAGCTAAATAATTCAAAATAAAGACTCCCTTTCACCTGAGGTAGTGGAGATAATTAGGGCCCAAAATAGGTTTGGCTTCAATTATCTAGATAATCTGCTTGTGTGTTTATTTAGTCCAAAATTAGAAGCTTAAAAATGAATCCACTTTTAAGAAATAGCTAAAAAGGACTTTGAAAACTCACTTATAAGAGTATTTGACTTTAAAATGCTCTTTGGGTGGGCTATTTATAAATATCCATTACAAAATACTGGTCTTTAGAGTTGTACTTCAAAACTTAAGACTATTAAATTGAGGACTAGGGTAATGGTTCATCCAGTGAAACATGTAAACTGAAGTCCTGAACTCCTTCCTCAGAACTCACAGGAAAATGAGACGTATGTTGGTGAATCCACACAATCCTAGCTGGAGAAGTGGAGAGATGAGCATCACCTTTCACCAGCCAGCCCTCCTGGACTAACTAGCCAGCTCCAGGCCAATGAGAGCCCACCTGAGAAGTGTAGAGCCATTCCTCAGATAGTACTCAGTGCTTTCCTCTGTCCTCCACATATATGCATATAGCATGTATCCACATGCATATATGTGTGTTATATGTTCCCAAACACGTACGTACACACACACAATTCCATAATAAATAGATACTTGGAAAACACAAGCTTACCTACCTATCATTAATCCATTTCTTTACCCAAGATTCTTTAAGAGACAGCTACCTTTGCACGCACGTGCGCGTGCGCACACACACACACACACACATACACACACTCCATATACTTCATGTGTCTAACATATTGATCTCATTTTTGAGGAGTGTGACCAAAGCTCTGCATAGTATATATCTACAGTAGTACTTTGGCTGCACTTTAGAATTAAGTGGGAGCTAGCTAGAATTAAGTGGGGGTACATACTGATCACCAATTAAATCAAATTCTCTCCAACTGAGACCTGGGCATCATTTTGTAGAGCCTCCATTCCAGGTAAATCCAATACACAGCAGGACTGATTCACAGTGTTTTAGAAGTTGGGTAATTTTTCTGCAAAATAGAGAATATTGAGAGATCAAAGGACCAGGTTCCCCTTCTCACTACCCCCACTGCCATTCCCCCCTCCCTGTCCCCCTCCCCCAGTTGACTGGCTTATTTTAGAGTGTGCCTAACTGAATTCAGTCACTCTGGGACTGGAAAATCCATGCCCCATATTATCTCAACTTTTGTGAATTATTCAATCAATTGATATTTTTCTAAATTGATCTTAGGTGAGGCTTCAAAAGAGTTCATCGACGTATAACCTCTTGAGGGGTCTCCTAGCACAGTAGGGAAGGCGATCACAAACAAAAATAATTGCAGTTCTCCTTCTAAGCAATGAAACAGAACTAAGAAGGTGGCTTCTTAACCTTCCCTTGTACAGGCAGCAGGAGCTGCCTCACAGAGGTACTGTGTGGTTTGGTCAGGAAGACATTGGTACCCTAAGCAAATGGAGGGAGAAATGGGGTGGCCTTGGAGCCAGGGGAGGAAAAATCTATATAAAGGCATGAGAAGCACTCGCAGTGAGATGGGGACTCGGGAGCCATTACTGGTCTGGCGTGGCTGGAGACCAGTGGGGTACGTATGTGTACATGTATGAAAAGAAGGAATAGCAACTGTTGTGTATGAGGCTAGCAAAGAAAACAGAAAAATGTTTCATAAACCTAAGGTGAGTCAAGCCTGGAATCAGACCATGAGGCTACTATGCAAATGTATTGTATGTTTTACAAACTCCTATGACATGCAAAAGAAACAAGATTATTACTGAATCTCTATGAATCTATTGATCTTATGAATATTTTAGAATAAATTTCACTTTTTCAACTAATTGTACACATGTATGTTTCAAATTATGCCATTAGTGTAGAAAACAAAGAGCATCTGACAGAAGTCAAGCAACTCTTCTAAATTCAAATTTTCAAGTGTACCAGAAAGTAAAAAGACAGAAACCACCTGCTTTTAGACTCTGGGGGAACTGTGGTCTAGGAGCAAGCAATATTATCTCTCTGATTTCTTTTTTCAGTAATGGTAACAAACTAGGCTTCATGCTGCTTCAAGCACTCTAGACCAGAGAGCTATGGTCCCAAACCTTAAGCAATACTATCTTAAGTCACATGGTACAAACTAATGAGAGAGGGATACCAGTATACTTGTGAAGGCATCAGTGCAAAGAATACATGTAGCAGGCAGCTAAACGATTGCGAGTTCTCTGGCCAGGCTCCGTGAGATCTCATTTCCCTCCTGCAGATGAACCTTGTCTGTTTTTTCCTATGTAAATGCTGTTCTGTTCCCACCCATTCCTCAAACGTGTTTCCTACTCACTCCCCCCTCACGCCCTCTCAACTAGCACGGGATGCATCTCTCTGTGCCTCACACATCACCTCTACATTCATGGCTTCTAGTCCTCCTTCAGGGAAGGCAGGATCTTAATGTAACTTTTTTTGCGGTGTTCACTAAGAGCCTGGTACTAATGATCACTCTACGATCTTACTTAACCGAGGCCAGTGTTTTAGCTTAGCAGCTATTGTCCAAATATCTAGATAAAGAAAGTGTTGTGCCAATGTTAAATGACTCCCTCAAAATTATACAACTAGCATCAAAGTCAAATTTGAAAGAGGCTCCCTCATTCCACCCACTGTGTAAACAGTATTACTCTTACTGGGTGAAAGACACTTCTACCATGCTTTGAAGAGAATAAGTGCACTATAAATAATGTGTTTAACAAGGAGCTTTAATCTTGAGTTCACTGCATATGCAGAAGCAAATGTCTAAATATGCATAAATACATCCATATTCCTAAGGACTGATATGATATACAGACAATTCCCAATTCATGTATCACAAATGCCTAATTTTAAGTGATTTGTATTGGGTGTAGAATCCTTTGTCTACATCACACAAAGAAAACAAGACATCACATGAAGCCACCAACTGCAAGATTCCCTTTGAATATATATTCTTAGTTTTATTTTCTTCTGAACCAAGTGCTAGGATTCCGCATGATCTCTGATCTCTTCCCAGTTAGTGAGGATAAGTGGAGGAGTTCCTTTCTGGATTACAGATACAGAACAAATCACAAACACCTACTCGAGAAGATACTAATAGTTTAATCTGCTAACCAAAACTGACTTGGGGGAAGAAAGGATTTATTTCAACTTACATTTTCAGGTACTGGTCCCCAGCTGAGGGAAGTCAGGGTAGGAGTTGAGGGCAGAAACTCAGAGAGAGCAACTGAATGAGAATCATAGAGAAAAACTGCTTACAGGCTTGCTCGCCATGGCTGGGACTTCTTATCCAGTACAGCCTCACATGTCCCATGAGGCAGGCAAACTGATGGAGGCAATTCCTTCTTTGAAGTTCCTTCCTCCCAGGTGACCCTAGTTGTGTCAAGTTGACAAAAACTAACCAGCACACACATGACACCTGGCATGTAAGATATAAGATGGCAAAGACGCTTCTTTCACTCATGGTCCTCAACCTACACAGCTGCAGTAGCAGGCACATTGTAGATATTTAATGAATATTTTTAAATAAGGAAAATCAGTACTATATGGAAAGATATACCTAGGAAAGAAAATCATTTTGTTTTTGTTTTTAAATGTGGTTACTTGTTAGCCACACATAATCTTGAACTAAACAGTTTAAGGAAGAACAGACAAGAGACAAATTTCCCAAAGAAATCCACTAAAGAGGCTGCAAGAAGTGGACCTGGGAAAGAAAATAGTTTTGTTTTTTGTTTTTAAATGAGAGTACTTGAGCAACTTGAAAGCTGATCATGTCCATGTATTGAGTCTACATGTCATCTCCACACAGAGGAGCCTGACCATCTGAGCTTTGTCTCCACTGGAGACAGTACACAGAGCTCTAGACTGAACCTGAGATTGTTAATATTGATTGTCAATCTTATAAGATCTAAAAACTATCTAGGAGATAGTACTCTGCAAGCGTACTGTAAGGAATTATATAGAGTGAGGTGGGTTCTTTGGGCATGATTTTGTGGGATTATGTAGATTAGATTCATTGAAGTAGAAGATTTATTTTAATGGTAGGTAGCACCATTTCATGCTCTGAGCTCACAACTGAATAAAAGGAGAAGGGCAACTGAACAACAACATCAATCCTTTTCTGCTTCCTGGCTGGGATCCAATGTGACCCCAATCTCCTATCATGCTAACCATGTGGACTGCACCCTGAAACTGCAAGCCAAAAGAAGTCCTTCTGAAAGTTGCTTTAATCAGGGTGTGGTGATTTGACTATGTTTGGCCTAGGAAGTGCCTTGTTGGATGGAGTATGTGTGGCCTTGTTGGAGGAAGTGTGTCACTGTGGAGGTAGGCTTGGAGACCTTCCTCCTAGCCACTGGGAGTCAATCTTCTCCTAGTAGCCTTCAAATGAAGATGTAGAATTCTCAGCTCCTCCTGCACCATGCCTGCCTGGATGCTGCCATCCTCCTGCCTTGATGATAATAGACTGAACCCCTGTACCTGTAAGCCAGCCCCAATTAAATGTTGTCATTATAAGAGTTGCCTTGGTCATGGTGCCTGTTTACAGCAGTAAAACCCTAACTAAGACACAGAGTATTCTGTCATAGCAACAAGACAAGTAATTCAGAAGTAACCAAATGGGGTGGGAAAGTCTGAGTTAGCTGGGGTGGCAAGATGTATACTGAGGTAAACATTACAATCTTTCAGAGATTCAAGTTACTAAGGTAAATTGCAGAGGGTTGGGAATGGTGGAAACATTCTCTTTTTTTTTTTTAATTATTTAAACATCACACACACTAGAAATGGGCTGGAGGAAGTGATCTTTTGGGTCATTTACTAGCCCATGAAGCCAGGAATGAAGCCAAGTTTTAATGAAATCTCCTACAGCTTTGTTTGAGTTTCCATGGAATTATTATGTTAAATAGATGAAGTTCTGCATATATGTGGTGTCTTAACCATGCAAAGAACTGAAATAATTTCTCAAGGGAACAAATAGTATTTCACTAAATTCCTGGAGCAACAGGAAGTGGATACACATAAAATCAATTACCAGACTGAAAAGCCATTCCCTAGCCTCTTGTAAATCCTAAGTGCCACTTAAGAGAAGAAGGTTCTCGCAATCCTTTAAAATGATGTATTATTTACCTACTGTGGAAAAATTAACTGAACATGAAAATAGATTCCCAATTAAACAACTCCAACTTACTCTCAGTTTTGCATCTCGTTGTTTGTTACTTGATAGTTTTAAGAAAATTAGTATACACTCCAGCAATATATCATCAAGACAGACACATAGCATTGTCCTCTACTCAAGGATTCTGTAATGAAGGCTGGGACTTAAGAAACACTGCAGTGGTCAGAGGTGGGGTCAGGATTATAATAAATTGAGAAAGTGACATTTTTTTAGAAAAAGACTGTCCATGGGTGGGGTGAAAGGTCTTGGATTCAAGTGTTGGTGTCATCATGACAAACATCATACATTACCTGGGATAAGCTACAGTCTCTCTGAGATCTATTTCCTTTATTCGTAAAATAATGGTGATACTAAGTATTCTAAACATCTGATACCAGACTGGAGTGATGCCAAGAAAGCATGGGGACCTGAGCGTGTTCAGGGCCCCAGAGCTCAGTATGTGTGCAGCCCTTCTATAATCCCAGAATTGGGGGGGAGGGGTGTCACAAAAGACAAACAAAACTTTGAGAGCCTTTCAGTGATCCTATGTCAGTATATAAGGTAGAGAAAGATTGAAGTTGACCTCTGACTGCAACTTCAGGCCCCCACATATGAACATGCACACACTTACATACATGTTTGTGCCCACAAACATGCAAACATGTATATATACATGAGCATATACCACACAGACATACACATGAAAAACAGAAACATGAGGAGGAAAATGATAGTAATAACATGTGAGTTTGTGGAAGTTGGTAGTAAGAAGTTAGCAAGAAGTCCATGCCTGGACCTAGGCCCCTGCTAAGTCCCAGCTCACACACCAGAGCTGAAGCTGTTTGAGATATAAAGATCATCTTTTCTTGTACATTCAACTCCTAGGAAAATCTCTGAATCGATTACAACTGAGGTATACATAAAACATTAGCCTTGTGGTTTAATTTTTAAATATCCAGTCACAAAGGACCAGACACACCATTCCTTGGGATTTCTGAGACATGAGCTGAGACATGGGATTTCTACTCCTGAGAAATCTCCTGCCAGCCTGCACTGCTTGCTCACTGCACCACCCCTCCCCCCATCTCTTCTTTGTGTCCAGTCTGAGTGTTTCAAATATCAGCATGCTATCTTGTCTACTGTTTCGCTTGCTGAACCTCAAGCTCAAAGCTATTAGACAGATAGACTCAGTTGAGAATTTGGTGAAAATGTTTAGAGCCTACAGCTGGAAACATCTGCCCAGTGAACTTATGTATCTCTCTCTTAGAAGCTTAGCTCCTCTCAGTGCATTGATACTTGTCAGTGACAATAGATAGCTGAGTTCTAGCCTACAGTCAGATTCATGAGATTCAGTCTTCCTACCTCTTCCTGAGAGTTCCTCTTCTCTCCTCTTTTACAGAGTCACCAGCAGAGAAGCCCTAAGTTAATACCACATGACTGGGCATTCAGTGTTCCTCACACTTCCCAGTCTAGATTAACTTGGAACATTTGCCTACTTTTTATAGTCAACAGAATCATTATTTTTCCTAAGAGATCAGGCCAAGAAGATGTAGCTCTCCCTAAGGAGAATTCTCCTTTGGAATAACTTGGTCAAAACTATTATGGGATATAGGTAGATGTCACTACCCTAATGAGAAATCATTTACTTCCATCAAGAGAAAGTTATAGAAGGGGTAATCCCTTTATCTTTGTTTTTCCACAGAAAGAGAATCTTCTTAAAGGATATTTTTTGTTATTTCCAAATATTTCAACACTTGGAGTTTAAGGGGCTCACAATCTAAGCCCAAACTAGTAACCAACAGTCAGAATAGATACAGATCCCCAAAATGGTAGGAGTCAAAGTTGTCCCCCAGAATAGTGTCCTGATTTGTCATGTAACCCTACAAGCCCTGTGCACATCCGGGAAACACTAGCTCAAAACTTTCCATGGCCAAAACCAACATGAAAAAGACAAACCATGCTGGCATAGCACCGAAGTTTGTGGATGCTTCAGTGTCTGTCTTCCTCCCCAGCCTACTGGCACGACATGTTTTTCTGGACTACCCAGTTTCAGAAATCCTTATTCACTGCTTTGATGCATGATGCTTCAACCTATCACACGTGTGTTTTCTGAGATAGCTCATTTCCCTCTTTTCCTCATTAGCTACTTCTCTTCCTTAACATGACAAAAGAGCAGTCACTCGGCCGGGGGACCATCCATTGCTACACTCCAAGAAGGCTCAAATACTTGTAACATCACTGTGATAACTGTACATTAGCTGGGTATTTGATGAAAACTGGACTTTCCATTACATTATAATCTGTATGAGATAGGGACTATCAACTTAAACCAATATATGCCTTTGTTAAATAAAAAAAATGCACAATCGAACAAATCAGCTCATTTTTCTGCAGAAATGTGTGCTGTAATTGAAAATTTACCAACTTTTGTCTTAATCACTTTCAAGGAGCCACAGTGTTTTAAAGAACTATCACGAATGCAAAGTGCCCTAGAATACGTATTTGTTATTCTTAGGTTTACTAAGTTGCTTTCATAACAACTGACTTATTATTAACAGCATTGTCTTTAAAATTCAATATTTTATATTATATTCAGAAATTAAATTGTATATATCCATTATTTATAGAAAAATTCTATTTAGGGAAGCCAAGTCTCATTAGAAAGGAAATCATACTAAAACTCCAGAAGTACCACACTGTGGCAAAGGGGTAATTTAAACACTAAGGGTTACATATGGATTTATTTTATTAGTGTTTCCAGGAGGTACAAAAGCCATTTGGAAAACTAAGGCCTTGAGAAAGATCAAAGCAACATTTATAGCCACTTATGGATACCCTTTTCTGGTGATAAACTCATCACACTAGATTTGACTGGGACCTTAGAGGTCATTTACCCACATTCTTTATTTTACACATGGTAAAGCTAACATGGACTTCCATACTGTCACACAGCCATAGCAATGCCTGGATCTATTTTTAATTCAACCTCTCTAAAACTATCATATTGCAAACCTGTCAAAACTGGGCATCCGAACTATTCATATCCCACCATTAGAAAGGCAAGTGATATGTAAACAGCTTGTTTAGGCTGCAGGACTGGAATTTTGTATCAATAGACACTCACTTTTATTTGCTATTTAATACCTTTCTATATTTAGAAACTAGCTCTGCTGTGTAATTTTATACATGGAGGAAAAAGATACTTCAAGATCATTCATATGTCACTTTCTCAAAAAAAAGGTCTTCTACCTTCAACAGAAACACTGTGCATCTCCAATAAGGTGAAGCCCCAGGGTGACCCCAAATTCAGTGGTAGATTGCTTCCTATCCAGCTGTTTTTCACCCATACCCATGACACCAGATCTATTTGAATGTTCCCCCAAACAATGTCCATGCAAAACTGTGAGCAAGCAATGCAGCCTTCCTGAAGACATGCAGGCAACAAAGAAGGTGCCTTTGCACACGCACTTGCGCGCTCGCGCGCACACACACACACACACACACACACACACACACACTTCAGTCTCAGTGAGTAACTTCAGAATCATCTAAGGCTTTAAGACTACTCTGCTCACTTAAGCTTCACTGAGTTCTCTTTCTATCTCTTCTTCTTATCTCTTCTTCTTGTCCTAAAGCTTTCCTTCTCTAGAAAAGCCTTACTCCATCCTCACACACACCTTTCCACTTATTTTCAAAGCCTTATTGGGGGGGAAGGGGGACGATTAGTTCTCCTCTCTAAAGCATCAAGGAATTCCACAGAAAAGGATGTCTGAGGAGACAGATCTACTTTCTTGGATCTTTATTATTGGAGTGTGTGCTTCAGCTTTGCTTTTGGTTTTGGTTTGGGGATTGTTGTGTTTGTTTGGTTGTTTGTTTGGTTGGTTGGTTGGTTGGTTGGTTGGTTTTGGTTGGTTAATTAATTGGTTTTTGCTTTTCTTTCCTCTTTTTCTTTTCTCCCCCACACCAAAAAAAAAAAACATGTAATTTTCCCCTGGATTATTTCTGGTCATTAAATTTTTCCTCATCTTATTTAGCAATAAAAGGAAACTTTCTTACAATGATCTGGGCTTATTCTATGTAGGATGTTTTATTGTCATAAAGTAGTTTTCTGTGGTGGTTTTGTTTGTAATAACTTTTTATTTAAAAAAATATTGCTCAGAATGAGAATGAAGTAACAACAAATTCTCTGATTCCCCTCACCCCCTTGGAGGAATTTCTAGGAATCACTGGGCCATAGGGGACTACGGGGAACTCAATATGCTGGGTAATTGAAATAGATGAAAATTGTAACAGCTTCTCCCTCAGAAATTTACTTAGACAAAAATTATAAAGTTGAGAATAAAGACAGAATTTCACACAATGAAGCAGATATTTCTCTTCTTCCTCTGCGTTATAAACTTGCTTTAACCTTATAAGATGTTATTACACTGATTAGCCAGGACTTATGTACCCCTCTTTGCAAGTAGCACAAAACCCAGCTGGTTTTGGCTATCACAAGGTAAGCATCAGGTGCCCACAGACTCACTAGTGCCTATAGGATGAACCATCAGAAGGTTCCCATGAAAGTCCAAGAATAAATGTCTAAGCAACGCCCAGTATAAGGCCACCATCTAACAAGACTAATGGAGAACAAGATAGGTAAAATTGACAAATTTTTGAAAAATTGTTGGTTGGTACTTTTTAGTCTGAGGAACTTGTAAATTACAAATTTTTTCCATTAAAAATCAAAGATCCCTCTAAGAAACTCCCTTCACAAGCTGTTCACTACATCACCAGTAATACTTACTGTTTTCAAAAAGAAGCAGATAAGCCTCGTGGAGCTTGCAAACTGAAGGGGAAAATGTAGGCTGTTGAATAAAGCTCGTGGGTCCTGTCTGGTGCAACATTTTCTTAAATGGTTTCAGATATATTAGACTCTCTGAATGAAAATGAACAAATGTTAATTGTCATGAAGAAGTATATGATCTTTTCATGCTTTTTTCTCAGAAGAGAAAGTTTTATATTGAAATACCTATATGTGTGATCAGTTTTTTAAGATTGAGTATACAAAATATAAGCTTTTATATGCTTCTGCTGTATTTTATGTCATTTTAGAGATAAATTAATGTTTTTCTAAGTGTTTTTAAATGCATTTTAGTCTATTTATTAAGAATAAAATAGAAAAAATATAATCTAAAATTTAAAAATATTTGAGTTCCAAATTTTAAAAAGTTTATTTTATGTCCTTATTTATACTTCTCAAAAAACTACTACCTTGCTTAATTTCAAAAACATTTATCTCAATAGACTCTTCCAATATGAAATTATTTCACAGTACCAAAAATCCTAAATGGACCATATTTATCAAGCAGAATAGCTAATTTAAAATGAGTCCTAAAGGCTTCAATATTCTCTATCCTCTGTAGCAACATAGAGTCATTCCTATTTAATTAGGTTAGCCAATGTATTTTCAAACAATTAAGAATGCAATTTAACCCAGGGACTTGGTAAACATCTAGGGATTCATTCATTATGACCTCCACACTGAGTTTACTCTGCAAAGAAGCATACAACTAATCACTTAGAACTATAGAACCTAAGACCTCCTTTTTTCTCTCTCTCGAAAGGCTACACACGTCTGGACTCATGAATTAAATGTATCTTCTATGAGGATGGATGTTGACTGTATTTGTTTAACTGCCTTTCAAACCTACCTTTTGAGTAAATTAGCTACATTACATCAACTTTGTCCTAAAGTAACTGACAAGACCCTAGTGGCTATGTGGAAAGAGAAGATTCCAGGCAACTCTCAAGTATAACTGTCAGCACATGACGTCCTTATTGTCATTAACAGGTAACCCACCTGCTGACTGGGGAAGGAGATTTTTCTCGGAAGAAACAACCACCACGTGATTTAAATCAAATATTTGCACTACATGTTGGTATAAAACACAGAAGTCCACAGAAAATCAGCTCACCACAAACATGCAGTGCTCTGGACTTGTTTTGAGGCAAGATGTTTATGGAAACTTCAGGTAGAGACACTAACTCCCAGTGATTTAACCTGTGATGCCACCTAGCCCCTCACATTGATTAGTCATTATTTTTCCCCCAATGAAATAAGAATACAGTTCCAGAGGCCACACACTCTCGTGCCCTGAGAAAAAATCAAGTGTTCTCTTGCTCTCAAAGGTTTCCCTGACTGTCAATGTCAGGACACTGTGAAAAAGAGTTGTTTCCAAATGACAACTGAAGTGGACTTTGCAAATTGGCTCATGTCTCTGAAACAGATATCAGCATTAGAATGACAGACCATGAAGGCACACTGTGAATTTAAATGCATGAAGGCTCAAAGGCATTACTAAACACTAAAATGCCAAAAGCATAGATTACAGTATATTATTTAAATCAATAGATATGGGCATTTTTGCTTTCTATTGAGTTAAAGCCTACTAAAACCATTTTTTCATTCTTTTCTTCTTTTTATCAGAAATAAAGAACTAAGAAGAATAAAGGCTCAGACTCTCAAGCATTATTCAACAGTTTGTAAAAGTTTATCACATCTTCCATAAACATCACATATGTACACTCAGATGTTCAGATTGTGACCTGAAGTGATGGTACCACTCTTAGGGATTTTTGTTATTATTAAATTATTTTATTTATTTACATTCCAAATATTTCCCCCTTCCCAGTCTCCCCTCTCAGAGTTCATTACCCCAACCTCCCTTCCCTTCCACTGTGAGAGGGTGTTCCCTCATCCATCTACCCACCCCCTCACCCACCTACCCCCATGTCACACACCCCCAGCATTCCCCTTCCCTGGGGCATCAAGTCTCTACAGGATTAGGCACATCCTCTCCCAGTGAAGTCAGACAAGGCCAGTCCTCTGCTACATATGTGCCAGGGGCCACAGACCAGCCCATGTATGATCTTAGGTTGGTGGATCCTAAGGGTCCCGATTAGTTGACACTTTTGGTCTTCCTATGGAGTTGCCATCTCCTTCAGCTCCTTTAATCCTCTCCCTAACTCTTCCATAGGGCTCCTCTGACCTCAGTCCAGTGTTTGACTGTATCTGCATCTGTCTCTGTAAGCTGCTGGTAGAGCCTCTCAGAGGACAGCCATGCTAGGGTTCTGTCTGCAAGCACAACACGGCATCACTAATAGTGTCAGGATTTGGTGCCTGCCCATAAAATGTATCTCAAGTTGGGCTGGTTAAACGGATAACTTATATATTCCCTTAGAATATTTGGGAAAAAATTTAATTCTATCCAAAAAAGACAAGTTAGATGTGAGGTATGCCTCAGCAGTATTGTGCCTGCCAAGTATATCCTTCCTTTACTCCCAAAATATGGAAGGGAAAAAAGTGTTTTAATTCTGACCATGTTTGTTTGGCTGGAGCAAACAAGACATAAGCTATAGATTGAGCCTGAAGATACAATAATGTTGTGCCTTCTGAGCCATTATTATTATCAGGTTTGTTAGCAATTCCTCATTAGCTGCAAATATAAACATAGAGCTGACACTCACCTGACAACAGGCTTGCTATTATCACATACACACACTGGAATGTGAATGCTATGTGTTCTTGAGTACATTAGCCAGACTTGGCTGGTAGGTGAACCCTCAAGTCCCAGTAAAACCATGTCTCAAAGGCAAGGTGGATAGCTTCTGAAAAGTGATATCCAAAGTTGGTGTCTGGCCTCCATACATGCACATTTGCACATGCACATACCCATGCATGCATACACAAATAACATGTACACATACACACAGACTATTGACTCAAAATAGATTCAAAAGCCTACATAGATACTTGTACCCTGACAATTACATAACTTTCACAACTTTGTGTTAGTGTTTGTTGCTATATTTCTAGAGCCCACAACAGAAGTAGGAAACTGGCCAATGATAGGAGCCGACTAGATATTTCTTAAATAAATGAATGTGACATTGCCTACACACCAAAGGTCATGCAATTTGTTCACAGGAGAGTGCCCTAAATCGAAATCTGGAGACTGCTTGTCTTATGCAATAGTCAACAAGCATGATTATCTTATTTCCTAGGCCAACAAAACAAAAAAAAAGCAGCCAATTACATGGGCATGAGGGAGCAGTGCCAGAAGCATGCATACTCAACAAAATGAAAACTGACATCCCAAACCAGGAAGAGAAAACAACTTAGCTACAAGTAAAACAAGAACAAAAACAACAAAAAATCCTCAATATGTTAATTAACATTTGAATGCTTGCATGTTCCTGCAATATTATTACATATATACTCATCAACAGCTCAGTTGAGCATGTCTGTCACAAATAATAAGATCATGTCAACAATTATAGTTGATCAAAGTCTATATGTCATTAGATTTATTTTTCCTTTCCCCATACACTTTTCTGCTCCAGCGTGTCATCTTGCATTCAGTATTATTCTCTTCTAGACTGTGGCTTTCTCAGACCCCCTGTCCGTGATGAACTAAAACACTTCAGAGGACTTCTGAGCTATTTTGTAGAATATACCTCAATTTGGACTGAGGTTTTTGACAAGATTAGTCTTGGGTTTCGGACTGGAAGAGAAAGACCTCAGAGGCAAAGGGCTGTTCCTATCTCATCAGCTCAGAAGTGTATACTCTCATCATGATTTAATCATAGCTGATAACTGTGGCCACTTGGCTGACAAGGTGCTTACTCATTTCACCCACTAAAAATATACATTCTCCTTTTTTTCATACTATACTCATTGGAAGAAAGTGATTACATGCAGCCTTCTTTTAAAGATTAGAAAATATGTTCCACCTTTCTAGTACAGACCTGTTTACAAAAGTCATTGAGAAGTCTTTACCTTAGAAGATGTGTCCTTCCTCTCCCTTTTTTGTGTCGATTGAATATTTATTTATATAAGTAATATTCATGACCATATGTCTCACGCCTTGGGAGTTAGCAAAAGACTCTCCTGTATTACTTCATGAAGGAGATACACTCTGAGATGTATATCATTAAGGAATGGGTTCAATGTACAAACCATTTAGGGTACCTGCACAAGTCTCAATAACATAAATAATCATTCAACTGGTTTTGTGGTGCAAGAGACAAAGTAAACATGAAATATATGGAGCCACTGCCAATGGAGCATTGCAGTTATTAATTATTATTATTATTTGTTATAGATTGCCCTGGTACTGTTTGTATTTTGATGGTAATTCTGCTTCTCCAAGATGGGTTGTTTGGGAGGAGAAGTGAGTCACATACTCAGGTGACTTCACTATGAACCTTCTCCCCATTTTAACTTGTAAAATGAAGGCTAGAGCTGGTGAATGGACAGTGGAAGGGAAGGTGGAGCTGAAAAGTTTGAAGGGAGAAGGAGGAAGGGGAGAGAAGAGAGATCAACAGAGGAGGAGGTGGAAGAAAAATGGAGCAGAAGTATGTGGCCTGGATGAAACGCAAGTTATAAGTGATCTCATAGCTGGGGAATAGAGTAGTGTAGTGGAATCTGCCCAATCTAGGCTCACAGTTTGTTTTCATATTAATTGAGTTGTGTTTTCTTGGCACAGGCTTATTTGGGTTGGAGATTTTATCACAATAATTATTATTATCAACTATCATACTGTATATAATTGTATATAGTGTTGTTTTATATAGCTAGCAGGACAGTGGTTGCATTTACACCAACACTTCTGCAAATACAAAATGTGCTAGGACATTACAGTGGCTCAAATCTAGCTAGGTGATAGGAATCTTTTGGCTCCAAAATAATCATATGGGACCATCCTCCTATACACAGTCCATCACAGACCAAAATAACATTATATAGCATGACTGCTCTAAAATCTTTCACTTTGCTCAAATTACTGCCTGTTTGCCCATTGGGATTTCTGGCAGTAGTCTGTGCTTTGGTGTCTGCTCTTAATTTCTGCAAGCACTCTGCTAGTGATACTTCACATATGTTCATGTCCCGCCTCGCTTCTCTTTCAAACATGTTCACATTGCATCTTCTGATGCCATTACTTGGTCTTGGGGATTCTTCCTTTTTTCTTATTGCAGTGTTCTATTATTTTCCTGCATTTCAGCTAGGGGAATTTCTATCAATCTCTTTTCAAGTCTTTTTCCCCCTGATCCTTGGTTATACTTTATATCATCCTTTGATTTATTTTTTTAGCTTTGATGTTTCTACTTCTACTATGCTTCTGTTATTGCCAGTGTTGGGGAGGGGTCTATATTGTTCTAATGACATCTTACTTTGATGACATCTTGCCCTTCACACACATTCCTGTCCCTCTCCAAGCTCCCTTTGTCTTCTCCATTGAAGCACTGTCCCTTATTGACCTTATCTTAGCTTCTTTTCCTGTTGCTGTGATAAAACACCCAAACAAAAGCGCCTTAAGAGATTGTCTTGGCTCCCAGATCAAGGGTACAGTCCATCATGAACGGGATCAAGGTGGCAGAAGTTTGAAGCAGGTGGTTGCAGCCTTGACAGATGAGTGCATAGCGCTGCTTGATCTTTCCTCCACTTATACCATCTGGGATCACAGCCAAGGAATGGTGACACCTACAGTGGGCAGCTCTCCCCACTGCAATTAATGTAATAGAAATAAACCCTTAGAGACATGCCCAGAGGCTCAACTCTCTATTTGACAAACAGCACATCGAAGCAATGTTTTCTTTCTTTTGTTTTTACTTTAATTAATAGAACAAGGCCACCAGAGGTTACAACTGGGAAGAAATTCTCTTTCAAGTGGGAAAAGTATTCAAAATTATGCTCTGGAAAATGCACCAAAAGAAGAGCTTTTGGTGCCAAGAAAGTTCCAGGTATGCTTATTAAAGAAAACCTCTGCCCCCTTCCTGTCATTACCATCAAAAGATCTTTCCTGAATTGCCTCTTTGACAACCTGGTAGGGTTTCATATCAGCCTTTTTGGGTGGCTACTAACAAAATATCCTAAGGCAGACGGCTTTTGAACATCAACTCTGTGTTACTACAGTCCCAGAAAGTGGAAAGCACCAAATCAAAGCACCCACAGTGTAAGTACCTACTGAGCACCTGCTCCCTGGTTCAGAGTCTACCCTCTTGCTGCACTTTTCATGGTAAAAGATACAACAGTCTTAGGCCAATTTTAAAGACATTGTCCTTGGCTGAGGATGTACCTCAGTAGCAGAGAACTTGTCTAGCTGGCTAAGCACAAGTCCCTGGGCTCAAACCCCTAGATAGATAGATAGATAGATAGATAGATAGATAGATAGATAGATAG
>NW_021604767.1:4780172-4781454 GCF_004785775.1 Grammomys surdaster
GATAGATAGATAGATAGATAGATAGATAGATAGGCAGATAGATAGATAGGCAGATAGACTGATAGTCAAACAAACAATACTTAGCTGTGGAAATCATCACAGGTTACTAGAACAAAAGTCTTCAACAAATGTGCCACCAACACAAAGACTTCATGCAGCCTCTCTCAACTTCATGAATTACTATGCAAGTATTCCTTATTCCAGCCAATTCATACCTCCATGACAGGGTTGGGAATTTATCACAAGACCCTGGTTTCTGTCCTCCACTGCCCACAGTGGGGGTTGAGAGGAGACAATATCCATACTTCCATGACTTATGCTCCAGGTCACCAGATCGCAGGTGCTCTATCTCTTTGGACATATAGTTTTTCAAGACTCTGGGATGCATTTGCCCTAAAAATTCAATTCTCCCTCAGTCCAAGGCAAAACTGATTTTCAGTTTTTATAGTTTGTTCTTTCTTCTACAAAAATAGGAGAGATAACCATCAAGCATTTCATAGCTCAATGTCAAATCCACTTACCTTCTACTAGCATTTTGAGTTTTTCTTTTTAATTGTGATGATAAAAACCAAAGCATATAACATAAAACTCATCATCTTAATCGGGTTTTTTTGCAGAGTACACTGGAATGACACAACTGTCTGCACACAGTTATATAACAAATCCGTAATACTTTTTTATCCTGAAAACTAAAACCCCTCCTCCACCTTCAGTAGCCTCTGACAACCACTATTCTACAGTTTGGCTACTTTCAATAATCTGTATAAACAGAATTTTGCAGAATTTGTCCTGTTGTCATTGGATTATTTCATTCAGCATAATATCCTTTGTTGTAATTGCCTGGCCCAAATCATCCTGGGCAGCAGCAGTGCGTTCCTCACTACTGCCCCAAAGTTCTGGGTCCCTGAATGAAAGACACACACACACACACACACACACACACACACACACACATCCTTATATAGTAATATGCCTTAAACAGCTCAAAGACTAGGAGACTAGGACACTCCCAAGTTTCCACATGGCTAACACCTCCCCTCCGATATTCCTGAGTTATTGCTTACTAAAATCTATAGTCCATCATTGTTTCCCTAGACCTAAAGGGTGGGGGTCACCAGGACCCCTTTTCCCCAGCTCTTACATGCTGGCTGTCTCTCTGTCTTTTACTTCTCTGTCATGGTAGCAGCTCCTTTACTGGCTCTCTCCTTCCCTGGCGCTCTGTCTCTCTCTCCATCTCTCTCTGCCTCTCTCTCTCTCTCTCTCTCTCTCTCTCTCTCTCTCT
>NW_021604767.1:4781464-4793867 GCF_004785775.1 Grammomys surdaster
TCTCTCTCTCTCTCTCTCTCTCTCTCTCTCTCTCTCTCTCTCTCTCCCTTGCCTAGGATCCTACAACTGGGGGCAAGGTCCCTCAGCATCTGTGCAGACGTGCATGCATATTCCCGTGTAATTTGTGGGACCAAATTAACATAAGTAGCATTAGATCAAATCAACAATAATCAAGATTCATTCATATTTTAACATGTGACAGAATTTCCTTTCTCATTTTTAAGACTGAATAATACCCATTCTATGTATGTTCCACGTATTCATTGTACATTCACCAGTGGACATTTAGGCTGCTTCTTTTTGGGTATTGTGAACAATGCCACAGTGAACACAAGATGCCACAGTAAACATGGAATGCTGCAGTGAACACAGGGTACCACAGTGAACATGGGATGCCACAGTGAACACAGGATGTTGCAGTGAACATGGGATGCTGCAGTGAACACAGATGCCACAGTGAACACGGGTGTGAGGACACCACTTTAATTTCATGACATCAATTTTTTTGTATAGAATTATGATGACTTGGGAATATTTTCAGATTTCTTTTTTAGAACATCTAAAAAAGATGTTAGTGTTTTCCATTGCAACTGTACCATTTGGCAGCCCCTCCCCCAACCCACAAACCCAATTGTTTATCATCTTTCCAATTCCTCTTATTTTTAATTTTTTGTAGTCAGCATCAAATAGCTATGAAGTGATATCTTACTGTGGCTTTAATTTGCATTCCCCTAGTGGTTAGTAATGTTGACCATCTTCCAATTTGCTTGCTAGAAATCTATTATCTTCCTTAAAAGATGTACATTTGCTCATTTGCAAATTGGTTTGCATGGAGCTTTGCTCTTGTTGAGTTGTGGGTAGTTTTATATTTTCTAGATATTGACCCTTTACTAGATATGTGATTTTCAAATATTTTCTTTCACTCAACAGTTAGAATTTCATTTGATTGATTTCCTCCTCTGCTGGCCATTTTTCAGGGAGATACAGTCTTAACCATTCTTGGTTTATTTGGTTTTTTTTCATTCTACTTTGGGTGTCATAACTGTGAAATCATAGCCAACAGCAGTAGCACAATGTTTTCTTCTAGAATTTTATAGATTCATATTTTATATTATGAGTGGATTACTGGGTGTTATAGGCTAAGGGTTCCATCCTGTTCACTTGCATGTTCAATTTACCTTCCAGAATTTGTTGAAGAGACTATTCTCTTCCAATTGTGGAGCTTGGCACTTTTGCCGTTCACACAGGAGTAGTTGAAGAACTCTGCACTCTGTTCTACTGGTCTCTCAGCCTATATTTCCATTGGTAGCATAATGATTTGACTGCTATAGGCTTCAACCAAATGATGTACAGCTTTGTGATGCTTTAAAAGCATAAAGTATCTAGCTCTTTTCTTTTTCTTTATTTTAAAACTGGGTATATGATTAATAATGACTCATAATTTGACAAAATCTGGAATCACTAAAGGGAAAAGTCAATGGTCATGACTGTATTGGATTGTCTGACCAGGTTAATTAAGATGGGAAGGTCCACTCTAAATGTAGGCAGAACCATTCCATGAGCTGGGATCCTAGACTGAATAAAATGGTTCATAGTGTAGATGCAATGTGACTCCCTGCTCCTGGCAATACCCTCTAGACCATGAGGGACTGCATCACATGGAACTAGCAGCCAAAATAAACCTTCCCATCCTATAATTATTTTGGTCAAGTATTTTGTCACTACAAGACAAGTATAACTCCCTTGACATTCAATGTGTTATGGATACTTCTCTTTTCTAATAGAAAAAAAAAAGCCACTATAACTTTTTTGATAGGGATTTCATTCAACTGACAGATTATTCCGGTTAGTAACAACATTTAACAATATTATCTTCCAATCTATAAACTCAGGATAGTTTCTCACTTACTTGTGTCTAAGACTATTTTTTTAAACAATGTTTTACAGAGATGGTTGGTTGGTTAGGTTCATTTTTCCTTTTATTGAAATTGTCTTTTTTGTTCCCTAACATAATCTATCCTGGTTAGTTTCTCCTCCCTCTACTCCTCCACCTCGTCCCCCATCAGCATCCACCCCCTTTCTGGTCATTGGGGTTTCCTAGCAAAATTCATTTCTAGGTGTTGGGAGCTGACACTTAGGAGTGGAGATGTGTTAGGAAGGGGTTCACAGAAGAAAGGAAAGCTGAGCTTTCCACCAGGATCTATCTGTTTAGTTCCCTGAGAATAAGGGCAGAGTGGGAAATGAGGCCAGAATAGGTGGTCTGCTAGAGAACTGAAGATGTGACTGGAGGATTAGTATGGCAGAAAGGAAGGAGAAGGAAGATCTGAAGCTTGCCTACCCATTTCGCTGGCCTGCTTATTTTTTCAGCTGGGTTCCCAGTGCAGATCTGCTGCAGTTGCAGGCTGGGATAAAGTGATGAGCTGGAGGAAGAAAGTTTGGACGAAATGATCTCTGTGATCTGCTGGAGAGAGCAGGGGATGAGACTAGGGGATTGGATTTGGAAGAGAGCAGTGAGAGATGAAAATCGGCTGTAAGGCTAGCTGCTTCACTAGCTGCAGTGTAATATTTTCTGCTTTTAGGTAAATAAGTTTGTTGCCTCCTTGGTGAAGTCTATGCCTTTTGTGTGCTTGATACTCTCATAAATGGAGTTATTTTCCATTTTTTTCCTAATTGTTCACCAGTATTATATAGAAACAAAATTGATTTTTTTGTATGATGACTTCATATTATGGCAATTCTCCTGAATTTATTTATTAGTTCTAAGAGTTTTTCATGAAATATTTACACTTCTGGATATAATATCTGCAAACAGATATTGTTTTACTTTTCTTTTATAATTTGTATGAGTTTAATTACTTTTTCTTGCCCATTTTGTCTAGTATCATGTTCACTAAAAACATTGGTAGTGAGCTTTCTGCTTGGTTTCCAAGTCTAAAGAGAAAGATTTCAAATTTTCATTTATTCACCATGAATATGATGGTGACTTGGGTTTTTTAAACTTCATTTTGATAGTAATATTAAAGTTGACATCCATCTACTCCCAGTGTGTTTTCTTTTAAGAGCTTGTTCAGTTTTCTCACATCTTTGTTTTCTGAAATTGAGCTAACCTGTGGTTTTTGTCCTTCATTCTGCTGAATTGTAGGCTACATGACTGATTTACATTCTTTACCCACTCAGATTATTTAAAGATAAATCCAACTTAATCACAGAGTATAAATCTTTTAGTGTGTTGGTAAATTTGGCTTGCTAGAGCTTTATCAAAAAATATATCAATCATTCTATACTTTCCTTTTCTGGTCTAACTTTGGCATCAAGGAAATATTGGCCTCAGAGAACAAATTTGGTAGTGCTCCTCACCAACTGTCATTTTGTGGAAACGTTTAGAAAGATTTGGTATTAATTCTTTAAAACACTTTAGTTGGATTCCCCAGTGAAACATATCTGAGCCCATCTTTGTTTGGATGTATTAATTACTGAGCTCAGATCTTGATAGTTAGAGATCTACATTTCATTTTTCATGATGAGGCCTTGGTGCATTACATATTCCTAAAGATTCATCCATTTGCTTTACATTCTACAAGTTGTTGGCATGTCTCCATAGGCTTTTAGTGCCCATATTCCCCCACTTCTATCATTGTCTGAGGCTCTCTGTAGCCTGATCATCTCACCAGCATTTATCTTTACCTTTGCAGATTTAGGACTTTGAAAGTTATTATCTTATAATAACTAATGACATGGTTTCCTGTCTACTCACGTGCAATGTCCTGAATATAAACCATCACCTTGGATAAAAGTGAGATAAGATGGTGTAGTGGTGTGTCATTTCCAGCTGACAGCTTCTGAACAGTGAGAGCACTATTCTCTGAGTACCATCACCAAGCTTATACTCCCAGAACCCTTTTCCAAGAATGGAAAAAGAGAAAAACAACAGTTTTGCCATGAAAAAGAAGAGACTTGCTTTAGAACACATTGCTTTGTTAAACTCCACAATGAACAACCCAGGTCCTCATTGGTTCCTTGTTAGGAGTAAGCAATACCCAGCCAAAAATTCCAAATTTGACCCTGAAGATGCAACACCAATTACAATGCACAAGTCCTTTGACTCTGAGTGTTTACCTGAGAGACCAGGTCTATGCTTAGGGCTGAATTGAGATAGCTTGGCTACAAAGGCAAACCAAAGGTACTATGGACAAATGACATTTTATCAAAACCTAACCTCTGCCAAAATCATTGCCTGGTCCTAATACATATATGGAAGCAACCAGGATTAAAAAAAATAAAACTAAAGAGAAAAAGATAAGCAGTAACATCAGAAGTATTCTATGTGAAGAAAGATTTCTTTATTTTAAGCCCATACAAGGTACAAAATGGAGTGGGGTGGGAAAAACAAAACCCCTGATTGTTATAACACATTATTTATTTCAGCACATGAAATTCAAATTTCAATAAAAATTATAAGAAAAAAATTAAGAGTGAGTCTTGAGTGGAGAAAAAAGTGGCAGTCAATAGAAATTATTCTGAGCAGATAATAAGCAGTAGTTTTAATTCATATTCAATTAAGTAAAATATCACAACAGCCTACTCATAAATATAGAGTCTCAACAGAGAAATCTGCACTACTTCAAAACTGTAAATTGTAAATTTTAGGATTAATAATATCATAATCAAAACAAAATAATTCTAAGAAGAGTTCAACAATAAATTATTGATGATAGAAGAGCCAATGAGCTTGAAGGTGATCTAACCTAAAATAGAGGGGGTAGAAAAATAACTGAAGGCAAACAAATAAGGACTCCAACTGGTAGGAAATGCCAAATGTAACAGCAGTTCTGTACAGGGAGTCTGGAAAGACCAAGAAACAAACAAACAAAAACAGAGCTCCCCTCTAAAAGTCCAGAGGGTTTATTAGAAAAATTGATAAGCTCATCCTAAATTAAATGCGAAAAGACCTAAAACAACCAAAGCCAGTTATAGAAGATAACAAAGTTGGAGGAATTGCACTGATTTCAAACATTCACCAAAACTATGACAATAAATACAGGTTAGTGTTGGCCAAATGTGTGTTTGTGTGTTTGTGTGTGTGTGTGTATCTGTGTCTGTGTTTGTATCTGTGTGTGTGTTTGTGTCTGTGTGTCTATGTATGTGTGTGTTAGAGACAGACAGAGACTTGGAGACAGAGACAGAGATTTCAATAACCTGGCAAATATATGGCCCAGAAACAAGCTCTTGCTTTTAGAGTTGACTGATTTCAACAAAGACATAGATAACTCAATGAATGAAGACAAGTTGCTTCAACAAATGATGTTGAAATAAACATATACATTAGTGATGAAAACAATAAACTCAGACCTTTAAGGCATTCCATGTGCAAAAGTAAGCTCAAAATATAAAGGCTAAATCTACAAATCTCTTCAAATAAAACATAGGAGATGATTATTGTGATCTTATGTTAAGCAGAGCAGTGTTAGGTAAAATACCAAACAAAATCTAAAAAGAAAAAATTTCAGTCATAAAAAGAGAAATGAAAAGAAAGAAAAAAAAACCCAGACACTCAGAGAAAATACCTACAATCATATATTTAAAAGACGTGTATCTTGGGGCTGGAGAGATGGCTCAGTTGTTAAGATCACTTTCTGCTCTTCCAAAGAACCAGAGTTCAGTTCACAGCACCCATGGTGGGCAGCTCACAACTTCCTTTAAATTCAAATTAAGGGATCTGACACCCTACTCTGTCCCCTACAAACACTCACAAACATATAATAATACACATACATACATAACACACACACATACATGCATGTACACATACATACGTGCAAACACACATACACATGTAGAAAAAATAACAAATCTTTAAAAGAAAAAGATTTGATCCTTATGCTTATAAAGCATGTAAAGAATTCTTCCCACTGAACAAGACAAAAAGAAAACGCAGCAAAATTGAAAAGAATTAGGCAGGCATTTTAACAAAGAACACATTCAAATGGCTAATTAACTTGTGAAAAGATACTCAATCATTAGTCATTAGAGAAATACAAATTAAAACCACAACTCAATAAACTACACATCTACCAAAATGGCTGCAGTCCAATAGGCTAATAATGAAAGCATTGATGAAGATGTTGAAAAACAGGAACCTTCAGGTATTGTTTGTGGGAACATATAATGGCACTTCTACTTCAAAAAATAGTTGGATAATTTTTTAATTAAACCACATATAGTCTAGTAATTCCATTCCTAGACACTTATGAGAATTAACTTTATATGCTCACGTAAATACTTAGATGCCAATGCTCATAGTAGCTCAGCTCTATTGACAATAGCCTCAGACTGAAAAAAAATCTAAGTGTCTACTGGTAATCACAGATGATCATCATGAACACAGATGTTCATCATGAATGATGAACAAAATGTGATATACCAATATAGGGAAACACAATGTGTCAACAAAAATGAATGTGCTGTTTGTACTTCTACAGTATGAATATATTGTAAAGCACTATAATAACTGTTATAGTTGCTTCTCTGTTGTTGTAATAGAATACTCTGCTCAAGAGCAAGTCCTGTGTTGAGGGTGGAAGGATATTTGGCTCATAAGTTCTAGTTCACCATTGAAAAAAGCCTCTACAAAAATTCAGGGCAGGAATCTGGATGCAAAGAATTGAAGCAGAGATCATGAAGGAATAATGCTTCTTAGCTTAACTGAATTTCAGGTCAACCACCTTTCTTATATAATCCAGGACAATCTGCCCAGAAGTGGCGCAAGAAGTGGGCTAGTCCCTCCTTTGTCATTTACAAACCAATAAAACTCCTCTACAGACATGTCCACAGGCCAATCTGATAGAGGCAATCCTATCTACTGGGGTACCCTCTTGCCATGGTGCATCAAATTGACAGCCAAGATTAACCATTACAATGACTTTTAAAAACCAAACATACAGCACAACATATAGTGGGCAAGATTGCTCAATGGATAAAGACACCTGTTATCAAGCCCAGCAAACTGTGTTTGATCCCTGGGACTCATGTGGTGGAATGAAATAACCAATTCCCACAAATTGTCCTCTGACCTCCACATGTGTCATGACACATCTAAACACCTACAAAACTACATATGCACACACTATAAAATACAATCTTAAAAACTAACAAGAGTGGTGAGGGTTGTTTTGTTGATGGTGATTGGCTAGTTGTTTGGTTTTCTGTTGTTTGTTTGCTTTTGCTTTTGTTTTTATAAATTTGTGTAACATTTCTAAGGAAAGCAAAATCCTAGAGGCAATAGGTCTCCAGGACTTTGGGAGTGAAAAACTATTATATGACAGCTATGAAAGTTTCTTATTTTGGTACAAGAGTTTTAAAATTGGATTATTGTTACAATTATACAATTTAAAATTTTCTACAAACTGGGGATTGCCTTTATAACTAATTAAATAGATTTACAGTGGCTAAGTCACATATCAAATTATACCCTTGAAAACACATTTCTACGTATTGGTGATTTACTATTAACCTTTCTGTTTTGACCTTATTTCAAGGAAAGCAAAGAAATTCTGCATTCTATGTCTCAGGGCCCTTGAAAGAACAGCAACATCTACTTCTTTTGCCAATGGAATGATCTGTTTCTCTTGCAAAAGGAGAAGGGGATTCACTCTGCCACCTGTAATGCCAAATTGTAGTCTTTTCCACTAGTTGTAGTGTTTATAAGATGATATTGGCCCATCTCAGATTCAGTTGGGCTGATAAGAATCTAATCTAATCAAATCAAATTGAATCAAATCGAATGCACAAACAGTAACAGTGTTATTGGGGGTGGGAGGAGGCCTTACCACAGATGACACTAAATGCCAAATCTGTCTGATTACACAATTCTTACCAATAAACACTAATCAGTAGACCTCCTATGTATTTCCCTCTTTGTCATGTTTTACCCTTCAGGGTCCCAACCTTCTGTTGCTACCCAGAAGCCCATAACCCTGAAGTCTCAGTCCCTGAAGTCAATCCCCCAAGCCCTTGGTTTTACTAGAACTAAACTCGAGTATCAAGTATATGGATTTTTGTTGGGAGGTGGGGAGAGGAGGATCAGTGTTAACTGCTTCAGAAGCCAAGTTTTAATCTAAATAAATAAGTTCTTGGTTCAACACCACCAGGTTCCAAACACTACCAAGTGCAATATGAATTTTCAAAAAATATTCAGGTAGGGCTGGGGAGAGGGATGGTTTGTCCTGTTAGGCAACAATGAAGACCAGAGGATAATCTCTAGCAACCGTTATAAAAGCAGGAAATGGCTGCAGTGATGTGTGGTTGGGAGTAGATACAGGCTAATTGGGACTACCCAGCCAGCTTCTTTAACATAACTGGTGAGTTCCTGGTTCCAGCCAGAGGCCCCCACTCAAAACACAAGGTAAATAGCATTTCAGGAGGCATAACAGACCTGTGGTCTCCATCTACACATGTGCACATGCACACATGCATGCAAAGCCAGACTAGAGTAATATTTTACCTTTTTGTGTTTAAACGAATTTTTCTTGTGAGTCTCATGAAGTAGGTACAATTACCCCTGTTTTCCAGATGGTAAAAATCACATTTAACATATCCAAATATACCTGAAAATCAATGGTAGAGTAATGCTCCAAGTCCAAACCCACTCCCAACCCTTAGTCGTTAAATTCATTCCATATATCTTCTTGTAAAAAATTAAGCACATAGTAATTATTTCTATTCTCCCAGAAGGAGCAACAATGTTCCTCTCTACAGCTCAACTCCAAGCTGTTATAGGCAAGGCTGTTTATGTTGGGCTACACACACAGTAACTAGTAGCACCATCAACAGAAACTCACTGGTGCCTGGTCACCTCAAGTAAGTTGTTTTCAGCAAATGTTACCATCTTGATGCATCTGGAAACATTTTTTTTCTTTTTTTTTAAATAATTTTTTTTTGAACATGAAATGCTTTTTTATAGCATGTTTTACAAGGGGAGGGGGTAAGAGGGGCCAGGTGGTGGAAAAGTACAAAATCTTCTTGGCCTGTGCCTTGAAACATGTCATGGTCTATACGGTACACTGCCTTGAATTATGATCTACCTGCATTGTTTTTTCTAACCTGAAATTAAGCACTGCTTTGAGTTCAAGATCTTTTGCCAGGTGCCATTTATCTCCTGTGAATTTTAAGGATGAAATTTAACATCCTTTCTTATTTTCTTGCATTCCTAACTGTTGTCTTCTATATCGCATCATATTGGAATAAAGAGCATTTGTGCTCTATCACCCATTTTAAATGGTTTATTGAATAGTTGGCATGCTATATCTATAAATTCCTCTCCTCCCCTCTTCCCTTCCCCATTTCTTGTGCTTTCCCATCCAGTATGAAATTACTAAATGTTATAATTATTAAACTTGAACAGTTTGTTTGAAAAGGAGGAGGAAGAGGAGGAGAAGGAGGGTAGGAAGAAAAAGCACAAATCAACTTTTTCAAATTAGACTGGTTAACATTTGAGCATAGTGGCATATGTCTTTAGTCCCAGCATTCAGGAGGCAGAAGCAAAATGTGAGGCCAGCCTGGTCTACAAAGAGAAACTCAGGAAAGCCAGGGTTGTGACATAGAGAAATCCTGTCCCTAAAAACCAGGAGAAGGAGAAAGTAGGAGGAAGAAAGACAATGAGGAGGAAAGAATAGAGTGTCTTCTTTTGAGACATCATTTGTCAATATTTGAGATTTCACTAATATGCCCAGTTTTATGGCTCTTCTCTATCTAGCCATATTGTGCTTTAAAAGAGACATGTAAAATCCATTATTTGATGTCTTTCTTCTAAAGGTCATGACAGAATGCAATCACAGAAGTAGATATTTCCTTCACAATTCAGAGACTTAGAATCAATTTAGTTATTTTGCTCAAATGCTTCCATCCTTATATTTGCTTACCCTAATAAAGTTTTCACTTGACAGCTATAATTAAGAAATGATGTATTGCTTGAGCTCATAAATAGTTATTCAATAAAATAAAACCAAATGAGGACATTGAATAATGAAGCCAAAAACCAGCTTTTTTGCTATGAATATTATTTTAATTACTTATTCTATTTATTTACTATTATTAATAGCTCTATTAATTGAGAGATTGAGATGTGGCAAATATCTTACCATTAATTTATACACATTCTCTCACATGGATTAATCCTTCCTAAGAATGATTAGAAATTACACTTAACTTCATTTAATATATAAAGTACCAAAGATTTAGCATAAAACTTATCCAAAATACCACAACAAATAAAATAGTAAAGTCATAAATAAATTTCAAATACTCCAGATTCCAAACAGCTTATTTCTAACCAATAAATCATGCCAAATGCCAGATTTTAAAACATCATAGTCTATGTCTGCACATAGATGTATATGTGTGTGTATGTGTGTGTGTGTGTGTGTGTATGTGTGTGTGTGTATTATGTTATCCACATATGTTTGTGAACACATGGGCACACATCTAAATAACATATAAACATCAATTTTTTTATATAAGAAATGTCATCTTTCCCCACTCCCCTTCAAAAGCCATAGTTGTTTTGGACTTATAATAACTCTGCTCTAAGAAAGCCATGATACAAGGGACTGCAAAACCTCTAAAGAAGTTATTACAATTCCACAGAGAGACTGGTCTATGCATGTTATGAATGTTTAAGAGCAAGTGCACAGTCTGTCATGTCAACTCTTATCTACTTCAATGACAGATTATTTTTCTACCAGAACTAGTGTTTTGAATATATCAGCTATGAAAAACAGGAGGATGTTTTTCTAGAGTCAAACACGCACCACATACACACAAACTGTGATGGGATCACAAAACCTAATTCTAGGAGGATTAAAATTCTGATTTAAACCCAAAAAAACAAACAAAACAGATACCCTTCACCAAACAATTCAGTGAACAACAGCATCTTTAATTCATCTCAAATCATATCAGATTATATGTATACATATATATGTATCACAGAAATTCATATCTATTGATATATGATGATATATGATATATATTGATATATATGATGATATATATGAGTAAATGTTATACATGTATTTTTCTCATTTACTTTCCATCTCAATTCAATGTAAAGCAGTGATTATTACTTTCCATTTCAGTATGAGAAAAATGCATCCAAAAAAAAAAAAAAAGGATCAAGTTAACTTTTCATGCACTCAGTTACAAAGGAGAAAAACTTGAGTTCCAAATCAGACCATGGCTGTTGTCTGTTGAGCTAGTATGCTCTATAAGTATGTACATGGATCATGTATTTGCATTAAAACTTAGAAGCCAAATCTTAGCAAGAATGAAATTCAAATTCTTGTGGGGCAGGCATCAGAATGCCTAGAAGGCTATTTGTTTGACAAAATATTAAAAAGATTATTTTCATAAGCATATGCAGGCTTCTAAAAATAATCTTTTCTGTCCTGTAGGAGGAAGCTGAGAGAAATGCTGAGAGTTTGAGGCCAGCCTAAGATACAAAGTATTAATCTAGCCTAGACAACAAAAACCTTGTGTAAAAATACAAACAAACAAAACAATCTGGAGCTGTGAAGATGGCTTAGTGGGAAAAGCAATTTCAGGCCAAGCATGAAGCCCTGCATTTGAATCTCCAAAAGCCACATAAAGACATCACAGCAGCATATGTCTGTAATTTCACTTCTCCCCAACAAGATGAGGGGCAAGAAAGGAGAAATTTCTCCTGGCCCATGCAACAGCAGACAGGAAAAAAACAGACCTTTCTCAAACAAGGTAAAATGGCCACCAAAAGGGTGGCCAACCAACTCCTCAAGATGTTCTCTGATCTCCACATATGTGCTAAGCCACATATGTGACTACACTTACATACTCAAATCCATACATACATACACACACATTATGTTCTCAGAGACTTTTTAAAAACCTTTGCTAAACTGTCAAATTAGGTTATGACCAAATAACATTCATAAAGCTTTGCTTAAGGCTCTTATTAAAATTAATGTAGTGGAGGGGATATTTGGAAATAGTAAAGGCAGTGTGTTTTGTAATGTTCCTTTACTCTTTAAAAAGCCTGGTTTGAACGATTTGTGTTCTAAATTTGTGTTGGCAAATAGTTTTCATCACTCAACCCAACTCAACCAACCCTCTGCCTTAAAAGTAATCCCAAGTTCTTCACCAGAAAGCAGTGATTGATTAGCATTGTCTGTCACAACATGGGTGGGGCAGCATGTATGGCTTCATTTGACAACTCTACCATAGACAAACAAATGCACACCTCCTGAAATAGACACCAGAGAGTCAACAATCTGCCAAAGAAAAAGAGAGTACTGGGAAAAATAAAGAAGAGAGGGGGGAGGCAGCAAGGCAAGAAGGAAGGGAGAAAATGAGAGAGGGAGGGAGGGAAGGAGGG
>NW_021604767.1:4794267-4804256 GCF_004785775.1 Grammomys surdaster
GGAGGGAGGGAGGGAGGGAGGGAGGGATGAAGGGACAGAGGGAGGGATGAAGGGACAGAGGGAGGGATGGAGGAGAAAGGGAGAAAGGAGAGATGGAGGAGGGAGGAGGAGAGAAGAGAGGAGGCAAGGGAAGGGAGGGAGGAAGGAGAGAAGGGGAGGGTAGGAGGGAGACAGAGAAGGAAAGAAGGAAGAAAACTTAGCTATCTTAATAACTCATTTTAGAATGAATGAGTAGATATTAGACACTGACTTGAGACACCCAGGCTGAAGAGCCAAATGAATCAAGCTGATGAACAGTTGCTAAACTTTGTGTGTATCTTGCTTGGCATCTATCTTTCCATCGCATCTCCTTCCTATCCTGCAGCAGCAGCACACTGGTCCCTGTTACTATAACTCTGTTCATGCTAGGTTTTTGGTTTGTTTTTGTTTTGTTGTTGTTTTGTCTTGTTTTGTTTGTCAGTGTTTCTACTTCCCCTCTATCAAGCTACTGTCACCCCAACAAGTCCTGCCTTCTTGGTGAACCTTGGTACAGGCACCCAGAAAAATGTAAAGACTCTTTGAATGAACACTAGCTTCCATCACAGTCTCTGGAAGAGCCTGAGGGCTCTCCAAGTGGACTGAAGATTACCCAGCTGACTAGTGACAGAACTCGGGCTTTCCACTCAACTCCTCCATACTTGACTGGCCTTTCTCTTCCCTTCTGTCACTACCAATTGGAGTACTGGATTTTCTCTAATGGGTCCCTTTCATCTCACATTCATTTCATTTCTTTTAAGTAATTGTCTTACCTATTCTGCAAGCAGAATCATTGGAGGAGCACCTTGGAGCTAGAGAAGGGAAGTAGCTGTCAGATGACCACTAGTTGATGCCAGCTCTAACAAAACCTAGCAAGGTTACACCTTAGACACTGTTTTGAAAGTGAGTTTCCTTATCCATCAAAAAGGGTGACTACCCACCTCATCTGTTGTCCAAGGTTGTAAATGTCCAAAGAAGGTGTTGCCCTTGTAGACAGCATGTAACTCATTGAATACTGTGCTTGCTGAGAAAACTATCCCACGTTGCTCTCCTCAGTCTCAGTGTCATAAAAGAAGTGAATCTCACACCCTGGACCTTTGTCCTCCAGTGTACAACAGCTGGTATTACCATAAATAACCACTCTGGGCTTTTCCTCTCTACTTAATCCCAGGGACCTTACCCAACAAAATTTTGTACAGTATTACTATGGACACAGTATTGTGCTTTTATGAGATTTGTTTCTCTTCCCAGCCCTTGTCAATTTACATTCATAAGGAAGAAGCGTAGTGTCATTGCTCAGTGCTATGTGGCATATGTTGAAGCTGCATTACTCCTCTTCTTTGCTTTATTCTGACAAAAATACTCCCACCTGCCAACATCTGAATGCTATAAATAGTGGGAAAAACAGAGAAGCCTTAAAAGCCCATTGAAATGTATTGGATTCAGAGACTTTCTTGGATGGGCAGTGTGGAAAAATATTTTGCTAAAAAATAGGGAGTGTTGCTCTGACTGGCATACAGGCAGACGGTTTGCTTAGTGTTTACCTAGCCTGTGGCCAGGGAACACTCAGCTGTTTATTCCAGTGGAGGGGATGTTGGGAGACGCTGTTTGTCTAGTCAGAAGCAAGCTTTGAGACTGCAAGGTTACCTGTGACCAATTTTCAACTAAATTTATCTTTGGACTTTGTGTAAGTAATCTAAACTTAACCAAATCCTTTTGGCTTTCTCTATAGCCATGTCACAGAATCCTTACCAAAAATCTCCTGTCTTTGGCCCACAAGGATGGCTTGTGATTCTTCAGCCAAATCTTCCTTTGAGATCTCAATGTGAGTTCTGGGGAAATAGACTGTGTTTTGCTCAATACAGGAAATAACTATTGCTTATTAAATAAAATGGAATGATATTTAACCAGGCATTTTCAAACATCTTTGCCCCTTGCTTCATGGTCCAATAAATAACACATACTATTGAGTACCAATAGTAACTAGCTTCATTTCATGAAAGCAATTTATGTTTTACTTCATGGCTTACTTAAAAGCATAGCTATGACTAATAACTACTTTCGTTGCCATTCTGACACTGACCTGGAGAAAAGCTGAAAAATGTATTTTTTTTCTTCACTCTTGGGCTGTTCTTTTGATGAAATATAATAGTTTAAGAGCAGGATGGCTCCAGTTAAATGCAAATATATATATGTATATGGTTCCCCTATTGTGAACACTAATTCGATGTGAATCCACTTTCTTCTTTTCAGGGGCATTAATTTCCATGTGTAATCCCACAGTTTTGTTTTGTTTTGTTTGTTCTCTTTTGTTTGGCTTTTACATCAGAATGATCAGTTTAAATTACAATTCCTTTCAGACTGTCCAAACACTAAGTAGAGGATTCTGACTCCCAGAAGTGTTCAGAAATGTTGGACCAGAGTGAAAACCATCCATAAAGCAGGTCTTCCTTGTTTCTGTTACCAGCACATCCGTGTTTCTGCATCATTAGCAACTTTCAATCTTCTCCAAACTCCTGGTGAATCGTTAGGGAAACCCCATCTCATAGATGGATAAAACTCCTGAGAGAAGAAATGAGACAGTAGCACAGGAAGTTACCCAACCAAGATTTACCCCACCCCTGGGTCTGAGACCCATGCTAGAGATTTTTCTGCAGGCCTCAGAATCTCAGGAGGGCAGGAATCTGCAGACCCAGCTCCTTGTCAACTTGACAAATGTGTTAAATTCACAGATAAAAGCCTCCATGTTAGGCTGTCAAGGGGTCAGTTCGCCTGATCTCTTATATCCTTGGAGCTTTACTCCAATGCAGAGGCCCTCCGTGAGCGCTGTTGCTGCAGCAACGTAGTTCAAACGTCGAGGAGGCCCAACTACAAAGATTTTGACAGTTGGCTGAAGCATTATAGGAACAGGCTGTGCTAATGCAAAACCCCCAGAGGTGAGTAAAATTTGTATAGGGGTCTACCAGTCGAGAAGCCCAAGGTATCCCAATTAAGAGCTAGGGCCTGGTGAATAGTACACATGGAAGCTACTGCCAGGATAAAGCCAGAAAGCAGCAGAGAGAAATCCACAAGAAAAAAGAGGTGCATTACTGTTAATCAAGGAAAACAAGAGAGAGGAAAAAATAAACAAACAAATAAAAGCAAAACAAAAAACTCACAGGTGAGAGAAAGTACTGAATCACATGCTCCTAATTCCAAATTGTTGTTCAGTTGTCTCTGTTGCTTCCTTTGTTTGTGGTAGTTTTGTTAATTAAACTAAATTTGTAGATTGCTGTATAAACTAATGAGTTTTATCATGGCATCAAAAGATGCCATGCCTTCGTGATTATACTTCCTTTACTTTCCTTCCCCTCCCCCACAGCCTTCCCTGCCTACCTCCCCCGACTTCCAGCTGGTTCCCCCTCTTATCCAGTCGGTCCTCACTTCTGATTTTTTATTATATGTATCTTCTATTTCCTACTCACTGAGCTCTCTTCCTCCATCTCATGAAAGAGCATAGCTACGTGTATAAACAGACACTCCTATACACACTCCATTTTAAATTTAGTTTTAGCCGATGGAAGAAAACGTTCAGCATTTGCCTTTCTGAGTCTCCAGTTGTGTTCACTTTCTTGCACATATCAGTTCAGTTTTCTTTAGGACTGCATCTAATTCTATTTACATCACTCATTCTCTTTATCCCTTTATCTGCTGACGAACATCAGGGCTGTCCCAGTGTCGTGGCCATACTGACGAATGCAACCGTAAACGTGAATGCGCAAATTCTTATGTGGTGCGTTCACTCAGCGCCCTTTGCCCTCAGAACACACATTCCTGCTGAAAGCATCATACTCTGAGTTTAAAGCTACAAAGAATAGTGTTTCTACGCTTTATCTTAAAATGGACTTTTTAGACAGCCCACACTAGAAGTTTTAAATTATAACCTAATGCCTCTTCAATTATGTCAGAAAGGAATCATAATAATACATACCCATGTTGCTATCCAGCAGTCAGCCATCTGTTTCTTCGCCCTTGGATGACAATACCAGGAACTAAATAAAATTTACATATATTAGCAGATGCCATGGTTCTTGGAGTGGTGCAAAGAGGAGAGAAATATGAAACTGAGCAGAAGGAAAGAGGAAGCGATGGGGCAAGCTCATAGTCACCGTGTGAGAAAGGACAAGGTAGGACTCAATTTCAGTTGCATAACTGTAAATTACATAGCCAGTCGGAACATCAGCTTTCTTCCTTGACCAGCACCCATAAGGCTAAAGAGATGGCACATTGCATAGCAGAACTCAGGTGTAACAGAGGACCTCAGTACAGAGTCCCAGCATCCACATCAAGATGCTCACAACTCCCTGCTACTCCAGCTCTAGGAAATCTATTACCCTTTTTTGTCCTCTACTGGCATTGCATTAAAATATTAGGTTTGATTAGTGCTTCTTCTAAGCTCAGAAGGAAACATGAGCCATCATCCTGTCCAATTTCCTGTCTAATTTAGGATCTTCTTTTTGTGGTCTCTGTCAAACCAAAGCAGCAATTCTCAATGTGTGAGCCATGACCCCCACAGGGGTCACATATCAGATACCCTGCGTATCAGATACTTACATTACAATTCATAATAGTAGCAAACTCACAGTTGTGTAGTAGTAAGAAAATAATTTTGTGGTTGGGGGTCATCAAAACATGAGAAACTATATTAAAGGGTCACAGCATTAGGAAGGGTGAGAATTTTAGACTCTAATGCCACTTGTGGAATGAGGTACTTCTGAACTGACAAAATACTCATCACTCTCTGCTTAGCTAAAATAATTAAAAATTGACTTTTAAAATTAAACCAACATTACCAAAAGCTTTCTTCAAAATATCCCTCTTAAACCACAGGATTGGCCAGTATGCCTGGTGTATCTCTGGGGATCTTGCTGACTGTAGGGCCATGGCTCATGTTTCAGAGATGGATACCCTGAAACTGCCAGTCAACTGTCAATCAATCCATCCTGGAAGTCTTTCCTAACAAGGAAAACTTCGGGGTTCTCACACATCTACCCATAAAGTGTACAACTGATTTGTACATTTGTTTTTAACTTATGAAAGACAGGCATAGGCAAGGCAGAAGAATTTGAAAACCAAAGGCCAAAAGCCCTAAAATTTCAATTTGAATTGATATATATCTTCCTGCTATTTCTTTCCTGCAAATGATACAGATTTTTCATCAAAATATCATTGTGCTACAGACATTCAGGAGCCTTCTTATTATGTTGAATTAAGCAGAAGATAAAGATACTAGAGCCCAGGGGCTTATCACCCTCCAGGATAATGTGACAGAGACTGACTGGCAAGGAAATGAATGAATTAGACACCCCTGCATAATCAAATATGATTATGCAGACTTGTTAATTTGGGGATTCAGTCTTCAGACTATGACTCTTCGTTATTTGCAGCCTTAAGTGTGCTTTTGAATCTTAAAAAAAAAAATATTGAGAGTTGTTAGGTTTATCTAATTAAAAGTCATAAATGTAAAACAGGCATAATCTTACATTCATCTATAATAATCACAGAAAAAGACATAAATGGCAGTCATGTGCCCTAGAGAGAGATGGAGAGATTACATCTCTGTGAGAGGCCTAGAAATACTTGTCTAATAGTTCAATGCATTCAGGGAAATTGGGTTAGTTTTGTAATCTTGGAGATTGTCAGTACATCTCAGTTGTTTATTCACAATAACACAGGACAATGAGGATCAGCAGATCCAAAATATACAGCCTAGGAAACAGGTGTGGCTGGCATTGAAGACAAGCTGGCTCTCAGAAGTTCAGCTGGACAGATAAAGTGTCCAGACATCTGCTGTATTATAATTACTGCTCTGACAAAACCACCAAGCGCTTCGTGAAAAGGCCTGTTCTGGAGTCACCTGTGTCCCAGTGGCTCTTCCCAGAGACTGGCCTGTCAAAGTAACTCTGCTATTGTTTGGAATTCAAATGTCCCCCAGTGGATGCATTTGGAAAACTTAGTCATCAACCTGTGTGTTGGGAAGTGGAAAAGCCTTTAGGAAGTGGAGCTGAATAGGAAGAAGTTAGGTTTATGGAGGCATGCCCTACATGGGACTCTGCACCTCCTCACTTTTACTTTCAAGCCACCATGAGGTGACAAGTTTCCTCAGTCACAAGTTTCTATCCCAATGCTCTGCCTCTTTTTACGGGCTCAAAAGCACTAGGGCCAAGCATCCATGAGCCAAAAGAAAGTTAAATCTTAAAAGTTGACTTTCTACAGTAGTTTGTCATACAGATGGGAAGCTGTCTAGCACAACCTCCAAGTGAGAGTTGTCATATGCTGTTTCTGTTCCCATCCATCACTAGTTTTACCCAGTCCCACTAAACTCACAAAGTTCCAGTGAGATGAGATGCGCTAACACACGATAAAGGTAAGGAGCCAAACTAAAACCTAAAGATGCAAAATGGTTATTGCTCACCTCACTTGACATCCAGGAAGCAATGAGAGAAAGGAGGAGGCTGGATACCTAATGTTCCCTTGCACAGCATGCCTTCAGCAGCCTCACTTACACTAGGCACCACCTGCCAAAGATTTCAGCACCCATCATTAGTACCACAGTCTGGTGACCAAGGTTTCAACATCTGGCCTCTGGGGACATCTAAATTCCAACCCATTCATTCAGACATGTATGATGTATCTACTATATACTAGGGACTTCCTGGGTGCTAGGAAGTGAGGCCTTTCATTCTGGAAGTCAAGGTAAGAAGTAAAGTGTGCCAGATACACGCACAAGGTGATCTCAGAGACAGTCCTGTGCCACTGAGTTAAAACAACATGATAATAGACTACTGTGAGGTTGGGAGGTGGCTGCCTGACTTAGAGAGGGTAGTCAGGTAGCAGTCTCCAAAAAGGAAAATCTCAGCTGAAGTGTGTATGAGAAAAACATCCAGAAATGGGAATGTCTGAGGGAAGAGCGCAAACATGTACAAAGGCCCTGAGGCAGGAACAGTCATGGGACAGATGAGGAAGTAGGTCAACTGTCTCTGGAGATGGTTTTTAAGTTGAGAATAGTGTACAGTAAATTGAGAGGTTTGTCAGATTAGGCTAATACTTTCAGGGGTAATAAAGAGCTTGCTATTTTATTCTAGTATCTATGTGATGAAAACTTACAGAAGATCTAAAGCAAGACAGAAGTATGATTGAATTTTTATTTTTTTCGAGATAAAAATCTCTGTGTTACTCTAACGCCCGAGGCAGCCATGTATTTCAGAGAATTGGTACAGAATGAAATAATATGGGCAGAGTTCAAGAAGCAGCCAGGAACCCCTTAACAAGGTGAGAACTGGGAAGCACAGCAAGAGAGGCCCACAGAAGGGAGTCGACATCAGAAGAGCAATGGCTTAGAGGTTTCCCAGTACCCACTCATCAACCCAGAACCCAAAGAGAGCCAGTTGACTAAAGCAAGCCAATAACTGTTTTGAGGAATATGCACATGTAGTGGACAACTGTAATAAGATCAGGAAAGGGGGAGATAGATGAGATCAGATTCAGCTCTGGAGTCTGATGGAGAAGAAAGGAATGGAGCCCCAGATGCTCCTGGGATTCTATCAGCTCCGCAGGAATACTGTCAGAACTGGAGGTGCCACATTGTCTGATGTTGACAGTTCTTTGCCAACAGGCTAGTGGATTTTACTCTGTGGAAAGGATCAAGGACTAGGCAGTAAAGAAAGTTGAGAAGGAAGTGAGCTCCATGTTTGGCCTGCAGTCTTCCAATTTAACCTTGCTGGCCCCTTCCTAGTCATCTCCATCATTTCACTGAGGCATAGGCTGTGTTAATTTTATAGGTTTTTCTGAAAGTTTTCAAGATTATCCACTTCACAACTACATTCAAAATGAATCATGTATACTGTTACCTTAATGAGTTTCATAAATCTATTTAGAGTCTTAGTCCTTCTCCAACTTTGCTGTTATCCCTGATCGCTCCCTCTTTATTTTTCCTTCTCTGTGATCTTTCTTCCTCTCTCTCTTATCTCCCTCTCTTCCTCCCTGAACTCTTTTGTTTATATATAGATGAACCAAAAATAAAATAACACAATTTTCAAGGAAAATAACAGTATAACATAAACAATATAATGTAAACCTGTATTTCCTTTGAGTCTATAATTCACTAAGCTGGAGAATACTATTTGCCTTTCCTGGGGCTTCAGGCACATTTTATATAAGATTTCTTTGTTTAAAAATTACTGAAAGTGATTTTTTTTCCTCAATGATTCATTGATCTCTTCTGCAGGCTCATTCATTGTTGAAGTGTAATTCACTTGGATTTCATGAAGACGGGAAATCACTTACATCAGCCCAGGGTTCCCTCACTATCTCATTAACTTGTGTTTCGGTTTCTCTGAATGATGTTTCTTTTATGCTATTGAGTCCTGTGAGCCCTGCTGGAGAACTGCAAAAAGGAAAAATGGAAGATGAGAAGTTCTGCCTTCTGTGTCATCTGTTAGCCTTGCACCATCTGCCCTAGGCAACTGGCCTATCCCTTCCCCGTTTTTTTCTGGGTAATAAACAGATTTACTCAAAGGGGAAAAGAAAAGAGAGAACAAAGGGTGTGCATGCTGCATGGGGCAGGGAGGGGGTGGAAGGGTACCCACTGCTGCAAGATCACAGGCTGTTTTCCACAAGTTGCTGTTGAGTCCCCAGTCCACCTGCCTGCTCCTCTATCCACTAAGGTCTCCCTAATAGAGCTCCCATCAAAACTCTGAACAGGGAACAGGAGTAATACAAAGACAGTTGGCTCTGTCTGTGAATACCATAAAGCAGGATTGTTGTCAATCATTTTCAGCTTCCAAACTCCGGGCTCAGGCCATGCCTCAGTAACACTAGCTCCTTTCAGCCTGACCCCCTCCCCCTCTTACATGTCACTCTTGAAACTCAGTAAATGTCTCCTTTCCCTGTACTGCTGTGTGAGTAAGCACAACGTTTGCCTCTGCCTGGCTTTTTCTTTTTTTTTTTTTTAATTTGGTTGGTTTTTTTTTTTTAACATCTGTTTATTAATTAACTGGGACTACTGTATTGATTTGCAAAGAGTACCACAACTCACTATAAAATTTGTATATTAATAGACATCAGAAGTGCACTGAGTTTTAGAAGCCCTACGTTTGAGATTGTGGTATACTAAGTGTACACAAAGTTGGTGTCTTTGAGGGCTGTGAGAAAGTCCATTTTATCTGTCACTTGGCTTCTAGCAGATTCCTGGTAATCTTTGTTTCTTGGCTTGTAGACACATGCTCCTGTCTCTGCTGTCATGTTCTCCCAGCCTTCAATCGGTGTATCTGGCAGTGAGATTAGGAGAGCATGCCACTCCAACATCATCTCCCCTTTAAGTAATTTTTTTTAAGATATTCTCTAGAGATAAAAAATAAAGTCATTTCGTGATTAAAGTTCTTATGTTTTGATACTCCAAACTCAAGACACAAATAAAGTGCTCTGAAAACCCAACTTTCTTTAGTAAGATTTTAATGTAATTCTACTTGTACTGAGTAAGTGAGAGAAGTTCTCAGTCCCAAGCAATTCCTTGTGTTCTCCTTGTGTGCTTTTTCCTCAGCTGCTGGGCCTGAGGTCAGTGGATTCCCCCGTACTCTCCCTTCTGGCTATACATCCTTGCTGTTGAGCTTCATGGTCTGTGGACCTGTTCTCTGTGCCTCTGCCGGATGTGACTCTGCATTACTTTACCTAGATTGTTTTCATTCTGTCTTCCTCTGCCTTTCCTTTTCTGAACAGTGCTTTGTTGGTTTCATTATCATTTTTAGTCTGGGTCTCATTCTGTAGCCCTGTTTGCCAGGAACACCCAGCATTCTTCCTTCCTCTGATGCCCAAGTGCTTGGATTATAGATATAAACAAAAATGTTCAGATAATAATCCTCCTCCTCCTCCTTCTTCTTCTTCTTTTTTTTCTTCTTCTTCTTCTTCTTCTTCTTCTTCTTCTTCTTCTTCTTCTT